>NC_133331.1:9651359-9772026 GCF_042186555.1 Aquarana catesbeiana
GGGAGAAATAGTGCCTCATCATTTGGTTTTAATGAGAGGAATAGTGCACCATCATTGGTTTTAATGGGAGGAATAGTGCCCCATCATTTGGTTTTAATGAGAGGAATAGTGCCCCATCATTGGTTTTAATGGGAGGAATAGTGCCCCATCATTGGTTTTAATGGGAGAAATAGTGCCCAATCATTGGTATTAGTGGGAGGAACAGTGCCCTGTCATTGGATTCAATGGGAGGAATAGTGCCCCATGATTGGTGTCAGTGGAAGGAGTAGTGCCCCATCATTGGTTTTAATGGGGGGAATAGTGCCCCCATCATTGGTATCAGTGAGAGGAATAGTGCCCCATTGATTGTGTCAGTGGGAGGAATAGTGCCCCATTGATTGTGTCAGTGGGAGGAATAGTGCCCCATCACTGGTATTAGTGAGGGGAATAGTGCCCCATCATTGGTATCAGTGGAATAGTGCCCCAAGAGCCAGATAAAGGTAAGTAAAGGGCAACATCCGGCCCCCGTGATGCAGTTTGGGGACCACTGCTGTAGGTTATTGAACGTTGCTTTTGTTCTACCTTGTTGAATTATATATATGTAGCAAAAAAAAAAAAGGCTCCCTTTCACCCAACAATCCACAATCTCACCAGTTTATAAAGCAAAATATTTCAAGACTATCAAATAAACAAAAAACAGTAATAGAAAAAAAGAAACATTATAACAACTATCCCAGCAACGTGTAACAAAACACACTTTGGGGAATCTAGGCTACAATGTGTATAAAAAGATATACAAAGATACAGGAGCTGGAAATGAAGAAAACGACCCCAAAACTCACGTCTTGTTCTCCTCCGAATTGTCCGGGGGATGAGGTCCCTGACGGACTTCAACATACATCCGGCTGTCTGTGGGATAAACGCCATCTTCCACGTGGAAAGCCCCCAAATTCCTGGATTCTGGTTAAATTTGCTGTTGCCTCTTTTTGTTCTTTTTTTCCCCCGAGTTGTGGTGCAGCGAGTGGTTTTTTTTTCGGAGGTGGCCGGGCTGGTGCTGTGACGGTAATTAGGGGGGGGGGGGGGCTTTTGTCTTTTAATTCAGCGATCCGGCAAATCCTGCAGTCTAGTCACACTACAGACTGCAGAAGTCTGCGGCTGAGAGGTAGAGGAACAACATTGGATTTTTTATCACTGCAGATGTGTATTAGACGCAGAGACCTCCGCTGGAAATGAAGCATGTCAAGGCCACGTTATGCCGTTTATCATCGGAAGAGGCGAAGGCGAAGACCGCAGGGGGAAGAAAATCAACTTTTATTGCAGGACTGCGAAGATTTGTATTCGCCAAGCTGTTGATATTCCAAACGTTTGGTTTTTCGAATACCAGCAGCAGTTGGGTTTATAAAAGAATGCGAATACAGTAAAAAACCCTTGGTTTGGGAGTCATTTGGTTTGAGAGCGTTTTGCAAGACAAGCAACATTTTTAAAATACATTTTGACTTGATATACAAACGATGTCTTGATATACAAGTAACTCCAGTATAAAAGAGAAGAGTGGCACCTCTAAGTGTAGCAAAATGGTTACATTTAACAACTTCCCACCCGGCCTATAGCAGATTGACGGCCGGGCGGTGGTTCAGTTATCCTGACTGGGCGTCATATGACATCCTTCAGGATAACAGCCGCCGCGCGCCCATGGGGGGCGCGCACCGCGGCGATCGGTGTAGCAGTGTGTTAGTCTGACACACCGCTCCACCGATCTTGGTAAAGAGCCTCCGGCGGAGGCTCTTTACCACGTGATCAGCCGTGTCCAATCACGGCTGATCACGATGTCGATAAGAAAAGCCGTTGATCGGCTTTTCCTCACTCGCATCTGACAGACGCGAGTAGAGGAGAGCCAATCGGCAGCTCTTCTGACAGGAAGGGTCTGCGATAATAGTTTATCAGCGCAGCCCCCCCTCGGATGCCTGCACTAGATCACCAGGGGAGCCGCCAGGACCTCCAGGGAAGTGGGCAACATGTGGATGGCCAGGTATGTACCCCATAGCCATCCACATGTGCCCAGTCTGTGCCCAACAGTGCCCACAAATGGGCACTGACTGGCACCATTATAAACCAGTGATGCCCAGCAATGCCACCCATCAATGTCATCAGTGCCACCATTCAGTGTCAACAGTGCCAGCCATCAGTGTCCATCTGTGCCACCTATCAGTGCCCATCAGTGCCCACCTATCAGTGCCCATTAGTGCCCATCTGTGCCACCTATCAGTGCCACCCATAAGTAGCCATCAGTGCCACCCATAAGTGCCCATCAGTGCCGCCTATGAGTGCCCATCAGTGCCACCTATGAGTGCCCATCAGTGCTGCATACCAGTGCAACCTATCAGTGTCCATCAGTGCCGCCTATCAGTGCCCATCATCAGTGCCTGTCAGTGCCACCTCATCAGTGCCACCTCATTGGTGCCCATCAGTGCTGCCTTATCAGTGCCCGTCAGTGCAGCCATATCAGTGCCCGTCAGTGCAGCCATATCAGTGCCCGTCTTTGAAGAAAAAACTTATTTATTTACAAAAATTTTTAACAGAAACAACGAAAAACTTTTTATATTTTTTATATTTTATATTTTTTAATTTTTTTTTTTATAACTTTTTTTATTTGTTGCGCAAAAAATAAAAACCGCAGAGCTGATCAAATACCACCAAAAGAAATCTCTATTTGTGGGAACAAAATGATAAAAAATTTGTTTGGGTACAGTGTGGTATGACCGCGCAATTGTCATTCAAATTGCGACAGCGCTGAAAGCTGAAAATTGGCCTGGGCAGGAAGGTGCCTAATGAAGGTACAATGTTTAGCAACATATCGCTACACTTAAAGGGGTTGTAAACCTTCCGTTTTTTTTTTTTTTCACCTTAATGCATCCTATTCATTAAGGTGAAAAAACATCTGATGGTTACAGGCCCCCCCAGCCCCCCAGTGTACCTGAGCCCTCGAAAGTCCCGTGTCGAGAACGCAATGGCTTCTCGGCTCTTCTTTGGATAAATTGATAACAGCGCAGCCATTGGCTTGCACTGTTTTCAATCAAATCTGAATGACGCGGCCGCCGGGGGGCGGGACCGAGATATGTGTCTATGGACGCAGAGTGTATGAGATGGGAGCGCGCCCGCACAGTAACCCCCTCGGGAGAGAGCTTCCCGAAGGGTTTATCTATTGCGGGGAGGAGCTGAGACAGCCGCCGTGGGACCCCAGAACAGCCGGATCAGGGCCACTCTGTGCAGAACGAACTGCACAGTGGAGGGAAGTATAACATATTCGTTATTTAAAAAAAAAAAAAAAACAAACCTTTACAACCACTTTAAGCCTCGTACACACGATCGGATTTTTCGACGGGAATTGTGTGGCCCATCAAATGCAGCCATTGTGCCCATCAAATGCAGCCACTGTGCCCATCAAATGCAGCCATTGTGCCCATCAAATGCAGCCACTGTGCCCATCAAACGCTGCCACTGTGCTATCAAACGCAGTCACTGTGCCCATCAAACGCAGCCACTGTGCCCATCAAACGCAGCCACTGTGCCCATCAAACGCAGCCACTGTGCTATCAAACGCAGCCACTGTGCTATCAAACGCAGCCACTGTGCCATCAAACGCAGCCACTGTGCCATCAAACGCAGCCACTGTGCCCATCAATTGCAGCCACTGTGCCCATCAATTGCAGCCACTGTGGCCATCAATTGCAGCCACTGTGCCCCATCAAACGCAGCCACTGTGCCCCATCAAACACAGCCACTGTGCCATCAAACGCAGCCACTGTGCCATCAAACGCAGCCAGTGTGCCATCAAACGCAGCCACTGTGCCCATCAATTGCAGCCACTGTGCCCACTGTGAAGATTCACTGCAGGAAAGCAGTGCAGGGGAGGGTAGGCGGAGCTTAAGGCTCCACCTGTCACCTGTTGCTTATGGGGGCGCGAGTGACACACGCTGCCCCCCCGCATGAGATAAAGCCCCCCCACCCGTCTTGCTGATTCCCGGCTCCTGCTGCCGCCTCCCGCACACTTGCAGCCCACGGCGGCCGGCTATCTGTAGCGGCGCCGTGGTGTATGGGCGTGCTTGTCAGAGAGTAGGGGGGGCGTGAGATACACGCCCCCATCCTCTGCCAAGCACCAGCAAGACGGGTGGGGGGGGCATTATCTCATGAGGGGGGGGGGCGGCCCTTTTTGCCGCCCCCCACAAAGTGCCGCCCTAGGCCTAGGCCTTGTCGGCCTAGGCCAAAACACAGCCCTGTGTATGCTCCATCGGACAATTGTTGTCGGACTTTCTGCCAAACAAATGTTGGCCGGCAGGTTTTTAAATTCTCCGCGAACAAATGTGCGTTGTCTGATTTTCCGAGCGCGTGTACACAAGTACAAACACGCATGCTCGGAAGCAAGGACGATTCTCTTCTTCTTTAATGGGATAAATAATGAAGCTGCTTTGCCGGTGATACTGATGAGCCTCGTACACACGATCGGATTGTTGGCCAACAAAACCCTTTGGGCTCCTTCTGCTAATTTCGAGTTAATAGAAGTTTGGTGAGTGTTGATTCGCGCTTTTCATTTCGCGCTTTTCAGTTCGTTTCTGAACGGCCGTTCGTCAACCAGACATGTTGCGGAATTGGAGGAGATAACGTGTTATTTATTATTGGCCTTGGAGTTATTGCTTTGTTGTGTTACCACAACACCATTATCCCATAAAAGTGGGTGAGATGATAGGATTATTGCGGTGCCCAGAAATTTTATACAAAGAGTAATTTGTTAAAATTAGATTGATTTTATTACAAAGATTATTTTTAAAAAAAGGAGTCCAGTAAACGCATTTCATTTACAGTACAGGCACATATAGGAGCATATACATGTATGTTACAACCAGTGAAGGAATGGAATAAATCCCTACTATTTTCGCCAAAACATTGGCTTCTTCAGGGGATAAAGTAGGTTGTAATTCTACAAAAGAGAATTGAAATTAGTAATCAAATGTACAGTATATACAGATAACTGAGAGCAATGTCATGCGAACCACCGACAGAAGTACATGGAAACTACGCAGTGGTGCCCAATCAATAGGTCCCAGCCAAGATGAAAAATGATGTCAACTGTGAATCAGTTGCCATCATCACAGTTGACATCATTTTTCATCTTGGCTGGGACCTATTGATTGGGCACCACTGCGTAGTTTCCATGTACTTCTGTCGGTGGTTCGCATGACATTGCTCTCAGTTATCTGTGTATACTGTACATTTGATTACTAATTTCAATTCTCTTTTGTAGAATTACAACCTACTTTATCCCCTGAAGAAGCCAATGTTTTGGCGAAACTAGTAGGGGTTTATTCCATTCCTTCACTGGTTGTAACATACATGTATATGCTCCTATATGTGCCTGTACTGTAAATGAAATGCGTTTACTGGACTCCTTTTCTAAAAAATAATCTTTGTAATAAAATCAATCTAATTTTAACAAATTACTCTTTGTATAAAATTTCTGGGCACCGCAATAATCCTATCATACTTTTCCAGTTATCTATCAGGATGAGGTGCCCTACTTAATCAAAGACACACACACCACCAACCCCAACTTTTTTCACCATTATCCCGTAGTTTTTAAGATCAAAGATATAACTATGTTGGTGTCCCTTGTTAATTTTACATTGTATGTTATAAAATGTAACTGCCGACTCCCAAACTGTCATTTGAAGTAAAACACATAGCCAAGTATTATTCTACACAATTTTTTTTTATTGTGCATTAAAAAAAAGAAAACAAATAAAATTAGACATGATATCTGCCAATAGAACGTAACCAAAAAGTGCATTCTATGCATCCAAAAATATAGAAAATATACCAAATCAAATCATTATTCAACCAAAAAAATAATGTCAAAGCAATAACTCCAAGGCCAATAATAAATAACACGTTATCTCCTCCGATTCCGCAACATTATCTCCGGCCGTTCAGAAACAAACTGAAAAGCACGAAATGAAAAGCGCAAATCAACACGAAACACGAAATTAGCAGAAGGAGCCCAAAGGGTGGCGCTAAAGAGCTGAAAAACCACGTAGTACGTCACTACCTTCGTATTTGTTGGCCAACAATTGTGTGGCCGTGTGTATGCAAGACGAGTTTGGGCCAACGCCCTTCGGACAAAATTCCAACGGTTTTGTTGGCCAACAATCCCATCGTGTGTGCGAGGCTTTAGGCTCGGTTCACACCGACTTACAGCGCGACTTTGCAAGGCGATTTGGAGGCGACTTCAGCGTGACTTTGCGCAACTTACAAGGCGACTTAAAGTTGCCACCGGGGCAGGCGTCTTTGGCTGTGGCCAATCACAGAATAATCAGCTCTGCGGGAGGGAAGGGGTTGCCTGGGTAAACGTGGGAAATTCCTCGGTAAATTATTTTCTTTTTCCTGTAAAGTCACTTCAACATAGATGGAGGTCCGACTTGGAGGCAACTTCCATTGAAATCTATGGGTACAAGTTGCCTAGAAGTCGCCTTGATATAGTACAGGAACCTTTTCTGAACTCGGAGCGACTTCATTAGTGTACATTAAGACGGCTCTCATTCACTTCAATGGAATTTCTTAGGTCCAGCGACTTGGGGCAACTTGAGGTCTGACAAGTCGGATCCCAAGGCGCTGTAGTGTGAACTGACGCTTAGAGGCGCCTCTCTTCTCTTTTTATACTCTAGCTCAGTGCTTCTCAACCTTTTTTTTCAGTCGAGGCACCCTTTAAGATTATGGTCAATCTCGAGGCACCCTCCAAAATGATGGACCGTCTTGAAGCCCCCCATTGTAAAAACTATTCTGACCGTTTTACATATTGCAGCAACACCAACGTTAAAGGTGATTTATTCCTCAAAAAGCTAATACACTTTTTTATACTGACTAGTATTCCAATGTTTCTCTTCTTCCAAGGGAGGGTCAAACAAGGATGATATCCAGGCAACTGACCTCCTCCTTATCAAATGATGATGCCGTTGGTCTTTAGGAGGTTGGCAGCTAGAAGGTTGTAATGGTGGACAATGAAAACCTGTGGCTTTGTGTAACTAAGAGAAGGGTTGTATCCACCCACCAGCTTGTATGCAATTTTGGGGTGATTTTTAGGCATTTTGCCAAGGCACCCCTGATGAGACCTTAAGGCACCCTGGTTGAAAAAGGGCTGCTCTAGCTTCTTCTGGATTTTGCTTCTAATCCCCTCGTGGAGGCTTCCATTTGTGGATGGACATTTTATGGTTACACAACCTATCACATTGCTATAATCTTTTTATATGGACTATATAGTGGGTAGTGGGGGTCCCACAGGATTCTGTGCTGGGACCAATCCTATTTAATTTGTTCGTAGACGACCTGGAGGATGGGATAAACAGTTCAATCTCTGTGTTTGCAGACGATACTAAGCTAAGCAGGGCAATAACTTCTCCGCAGGATGTGGAAACCTTGCAGAAAGATCTGAACAAATGAATGGGGTGGCAACTACATGGCAAATGAAGTTCAATGTAGAAAAATGTAAAATAATGCATTTGGGTGGCAAAAATATGAATGCAATCTATAGACTGGGGGGAGAACCTCTGGGGGGATCTAGGATGGAAAAGGACCTGGGGGTCCTAGTAGATGATAGGCTCAGCAATGCCAAGCTGCTGCTAACAAAGCAAACAGAATATTGGTATTAAGAAGGGGATCAACTCCAGAGATAAAACGATAATTCTCCCACTCTACAAGACTCTGGTCCGGCCGCACCTGGGACGAGAAGCCGGAAACTGGAAGTGACACGATGGTGAATATTGATTCGCGAAAATCAAAAGTGGGAGGGGCAGTGCTCTGCGCCCCGAGGACATTCTAAAACAAGCCAATTAGAGCCTCTGGCTTTAATCACATGCTTGTCAAAAATTGACGGACCTAATAGACACCCATTAGTCCGGCGCCCTGCACAGTGCACACACATAGAATGATTTATTTTTAAATAAATGGTAATATGACTAACATTTTTAAACTTTAAGATGTTAAAAAATGGTAGTCATATTACCATTTACTTAAAAATAAATCGTTCTATGATTAGCTTTTTTATTTGTCAAAGCTTTTTTGAATTTTTCTGAATCCAGCTCATCAGCTTGAGCAGTAGGGGCCAAATGTCACTCAAGTACACTAAATTACCAAAGTATTGGGACGCCTGCAGTGGTGGCATCCCTTACCCCGCCAGCTATAGGTAGGTCGGGTCCCCCCCCAGTCGGTCAATCAAGCAGTCAGTCATCAAGCCCGGCACTTACCCCATGTAGGTTGCGGGTGGGCAGCGGGCGCGTTGCGGGCTCCTACGGGCAGCGGCTCTTGTGTCAAAATATCTTGGTATGCTGACACCTTAAGAGTTCCCTTCACTGGAACTACGGGGCCAAACCCAACCCCCGAAAAACAACCCCCACACCATAATCCCCCCCCCTCCACCAAATGATTTGGACCAGTGCATAAAGAAAGGTCCATAAAGACATGGATGAGCGAGTTTGGGGTGGAGAAACTTGACTGGCCTGCACAGAGTCCTTTGGGATGAATTAGAGCAGAAACTGTGAGCCAGGCCTTCTCATCCGACATCAGTGCCTGACCTCACAAATATGCTTCTGGAAGAATGGTTAAACATTCCCATAGACACACTCCTAAACCTTGTGGACGGCCTTCCCAGAAGAGTTGAAGCTGTTATAGCTGCAAAGGGTGGGCCAACTTAATATTGAACCCTACGGACTAATGCCCCGTACACACGGTCGGACTTTGTTCGGACATTCCGACAACAAAATCCTAGGATTTTTTTCGACGGATGTTGGCTCAAACTTGTCTTGCATACACACGGTCACACAAAGTTGTCGGAAAATCCGATCGTTCTAAACGCGGTGACGTAAAACACGTACGTCGGGACTATAAACGGGGCAGTAGCCAATAGCTTTCATCTCTTTATTTATTCTGAGCATGCGTGGCACTTTGTCCGTCGGATTTGTGTACACACGATCGGAATTTCCGACAGCGGATTTTGTTGTCGGAAAATTTTATCTCCTGCTCTCCAACTGTGTGTGTCGGAAAATCCGATGGAAAATGTCCGATGGAGCCCACACACGGTCAGAATTTCCGACAACACGCTCCGATCGGACATTTTCCATCGGAAAATCCGACCGTGTGTACGGGGCATAAGACTGGGATGTCATTAAAGTTCAGGTGCGTGTAAAGGCAGGCGTCCCAATACTTTTGGCAATATATATAGTTTCTGTTATTTATTGTCATGAGCCTATAATACCCATACCTGGGAACTTGCCAGCTCTCACCAGGAGATGTGGGTTGTCCTAATTCATAATAATTGTGCCATCTTACCTATGAAAGGTTTGTATCCGATTTTTCTGAATCCGACTCATCAGCTTAAGCATCAGGGGCCAAAATGCCACTCAAGTATATGGATTCTGTTATTTAAAGTCTTGAGCCTGTAATACCCATACCTGGGAACTTGCCGGCTTTCACCTGGAGATGTCGGGTTTCCTAATTCATAATGATTGAGCTTTCTTACCTATCAAAGGTTTTTATTCAATTTTTTTGAATCTGGGCTCATCAGCTTGAGGATTGGAGGTCAAAGGTCGCCTTCATTACAAGAGTTCTGCTCTTTAGTCTGGTGAGCCTTCAATACCCATACCTGGGAACTTGCCGGCCTTTACCTGGAGATGCCGGGTTTCCCAAATCATGGTTGAGCTTTCTTACCCATGAAAGGTTTATATAAAATGTTTCTGAATCTGACTCCTCAGCTCGACCACCAGGGGGTCAAAGATCACCTGTAGTATTTTGAGTTCTGTTATTTAACTTCTTAAGCCTGTAATACCCATACCTGGGAACTTGCTGGGGTTCACCTGGAGATGCCGGGTTTCCGAAATTCATAATGATTGTGCCATCATACCTATGGAAGGTATTGTATTCAGTTTTTCCTGAATCTGACTCATCGGCTTGAGCATTAGAGGTCAAGAGTCATCCAAAGTATATGAGTTCTGCTATTTAAGCTGTTGAGCCTGTAATACCCATACCTGGGAACAGGGGCGGACTGACAACTCATGGGGCCCCCGGGCAATAGGAGATTATGGGGCCCCCGGGCAATAGGAGATTATGGGGCCCCCGGGCAATAGGAGATTATGGGGCCCCCAGGCAACAGATTATGGGGCCACACAGTATACACACACACACATACAGTATACACACACAGACACACAATATACACACACAGAATACACACACACACACTGAAAAGGTACTGGAGAGGTGGGGCAGCTATAGTCTTTGGATTTTTAAAAAAACACAGATTTTTACATACTGTCCCTGGTTTTATTGAGGCTGGCAACCCTGATGGGGCCCCTTAGTGGCATGGGGCCCTCGGGCAGTGCCCGAGGGCCCAAATGGTCAGTCCGCCCCTGCCTGGGAACTTGCCGGCTCTCACCTGGAGATGTCGGGATTCCAAATTCATAATAATTGTGCCAATCTTATGGAAGATTTATATTCAGTTTTCCTAAATGGGACTCGTCAGCTTAAGTATCAGGGGTGAAAGGTCATCCAAAGTATATAGCAGTGACGGCAAACCTTGGCACCCCAGGTGTTTTGGAACTACATTTCCCATGATGCTCATGCACTCTGCAGTGTAGCTGAGGATCATGGGAAATGTAGTTCCAAAACATCTGGGGTGCCAAGGTCCTCCATCACTGGTATATAGATTCTGTTATATAAAGTCTTAAGCCTGTAATAATACCCATAGCCGGGAACTTGCCGACTTTCACCTGGAGATGCCGGGTCTCCCAATTTCATCTGTGCTTTCTCATCTATGAAAGGTTTATATAAAATTTTTCTGAATCTGACACATGCGTTCGAGCATTAGGGGGTCAAAAATCACCCAATGTATATGGGTTCTGACATTTAAGCTCTTCATGCACTTGGGAACTTTTCTATAAGACCCCCCCCCCCACATTTCTCCTCTACAATGAAAAACATCAACAAAAAAAAAAAACCCCAAAAAAACCCCTTGAAAAAAATAAAATAAACCCCGTTTCACATAGGTTGGACTTGATGGACTTGTGTCTTTTTTCAACCTCCCCTACTATGTAACTATGTAACTGCTTTCCAAAAAAAAAAAATGTCCTGGTTTACATCAGCCGTGAACCACCGTGACTCCTCCCTCCGCTTGTAAAAGCGATTCAGCGGCTAATCAGCCACTCGGATCACTTTTATCGTTAAAAGAGCGGCAGCTGAGGAAAATTTTAATACCGGGGTTATGGCATTTAGCTGCAGCCACAACCCCGCTATTCCATTGTAAAATCATGACATGATTGGACACAGTCGATCAAATGGGTAAAGAGTGGCAGATCTGGGTCACGCCGTGTCGCGGCTAAACTGGGCGCCGTCCCAGAAAGAGAGCCGCACCGCTCTGCCGTCATTTGACGGGAAGTGGTTAGAGGGGGGGGCTATCAGATTCTGACCGCAGATCCCCTACAACCACTGGCCAGGGTTGTGGGGAAGAGGCCCTTGTCCCTATCATCATTGGGACAAGGTGCTTTGAGGTGGGAGCCCCCCTGCCCCAAAGCTCCCCCTCCCCCCATGTTGAGGGCATGTGGCCTGGTATGGTTCAGAAGGGGGGGGCAATCGCACCCTCTTCCCTTCTGAACCATACCTGACCTGCTGGGCTGCATACTCCGATAAGGGCCTGGTGTGGATTTTAGGGGGAACCCTATGCCTTTTTTTTGTACATTTTGGAGTTTTTGGAGGGTTCTCCTCAAAATCCATATTGAACTCGTCCGAACTAGTTTGTTTATATTCCGCTGTCAGTGGGAAATCCCGCTGACAGCAGATGAGTCATAGTTGTTAAGGATGCAGTGGTCACAGACACCTAAAACAACTAGCAGTGGCGGCCCATGCATTAAGGGTGCACGGGCGCCGCCCCCTCTCTCCTGCCACCCCCTCTATCACCAATAGATAGATTTGTGCATTGCATGTATCTATCTATGGCCACCGCTGCCACCCCCTATTCAGGCGCCCAGCCCCTTTTCGGGCGCAGGGCACCTGATTTACAGCAGCAGGGGGGTGTTTTTGAAGCACCTGATTAGAGCCATAGGCTCTAATAGGCGTAAAAAAAAAGGTGACCTGCGAGCGCCCAGCTGTGTTAGAAAAGCGAATGAATATTCGCTTTCCTAACACTAAACCGCCTCTCCGCCAATCAGGTGCCCGGGTCTGTTACCTGTCACCTGATTGGGGGAAACGACAGGCGCCACTATTGGACGCCTATCAGGAGGAGATGACGGGAGATGAGGACGGCAGGAGACGCACGAAGGACCCCGCTCATCGCCCTCACCCGCTGCCCCACCAAGACAGGGTAAGTGCCGGGCGGGGGTCACACTGGGGGCATTCAAGGGCACACTGGCAGCATTTAATGGGCACACTGGTAACATTTGATGGGCACACTGGCAGCATTTGAGGGGCACACTGACAGCATTTGAGGGGCACAGTGGCTGCATTTGATGGCAGTGTTTAATGGGCACAGTGGCAGCGTTTAATGGGCACAGTGGCAGCGTTTGATGGCACAGTGGCAGCGTTTGATGGCACAGTGGCTGCAATTGATGGCACAGTGGCAGCATTTGAGTACAGAGTAGCAGCATTTGATGGCAGTGTTTAACGGGCACAGTGGCAGCGTTTAATGGGCACAGTGGCAGCGTTTGATGGCACAGTGGCTGCAATTGATGGCACAGTGGCAGCGTTTAATGGGCACAGTGGCAGCGTTTGATGGCACAGTGGCTGCAATTGATGGCACAGTGGCAGCGTTTAATGGGCACAGTGGCAGCGTTTGATGGCACAGTGGCTGCAATTGATGGCACAGTGGCAGCGTTTAATGGGCACAGTGGCAGCGTTTGATGGCACAGTGGCTGCAATTGATGGCACAGTGGCTGCATTTGATGGCATAGTGGCTGCAATTGATGGCACAGTGGCTGCAATTGATGGCACAGTGGCAGCGTTTGATGGCACAGTGGCAGCGTTTGATGGGTACAGTGGCAGCGTTTGATTGCACAGTGGCCGCATTTGAGGGCACAGTGGCAGCGTTTGATGGCATAGTGGCTGCAATTGATGGCACAGTGGCAGCATTTGAGGGCACAGTGGCTGCAATTGATGATTCTTTTTAAAAAAAAATTTGCGCCCCCCCAAAAATTTTGAGCACCAGCTGCCACTGACAACTAGCATTACAGAATTAAACAAAACCAATGCCGGAAATACGAAAACAAAATCGGACATACATGGGCCTATTAGGTTACCAGCATGTCCTTGGAATGTGGGAGGAAATCCACATAGGCGCAGGGAGATCATACAAACTCCTTGCCCATAGTGTCCAGGCTGGGATTCAAACCAAAGGAACCCAGTATCGCAAGACGGATGTACTAGCCACGAATCCCCTGAGCCTATCGGAGCATTCCCTATATCAGTAATGGCGCACGTACGTAGCGACGGTCCTCCGTTTGGCACTCTGTTCTATTACAGTCTTTCTACTCCAAGGTCTCATTTACAGCGGGGAAATGTTAGAAGTAAACTGGTTTAGAAGTTGGCGCTTTGGTCATTCATTATAAATAATAGAACAGGTGAGATAATGGATCTCTGAAACCAGGACGGAGCGACTAACCCTGCCTATTCCTGGAGGTTCAGAAACCCAAACTGCCCAGACAATGGAAGTAATGGAGGAAAGGAGAGTCGCTGGTGTGACAGCGCGATCATCATTACCCCTCAGCCCTTTATTAGACAGTCACAGATCTGTTTCACAACACAGATGCCCAATGCGTAGGACTCCACTGTACATGACAGATGGGTGGAATGATGCCAAGTAGTCCAAGAAAGTATATACGCATATATATATATATATATCCACCTTACCAACCGCTCAGTGTCTGCCAACCCTCTCCTCCAATCTCTACACTGACCACCAACCCTCTTCTCCAATCCCTACACTGACCACCAACCCTCTCCTCCAATCCCTACACTGACCACCAACCCTCTCCTCCAATCCCTACACTGGCTCCCGATCACCCAGCAAATTAAATTCAAAATACTAACCACAACGTACAAACCCATTCACAACTCTGTCCCAAGCTACATCACCAATCTTGTCTCCGAATATCACCCAAATCGTCCTCTCCGCTCATCTCAAGACCTCCTACTCTCAAGCTCTCTCATCTCCTCCTCCCATGCTCGTCTCCAGGATTTCTCCAGAGTCTCTCCCATCCTCTGGAACTCGCTACCTCCACCTGTCCGGCTATCCCCTCTACTCTTGCTACCTTCAGGCGATCCCCGAAAACTCATCTCTTCAGGGAAGCCTATCACGTCTCCAACTAATCTCCCACCACTTCCATCAGCTCATTCCCCCACAGTCACAACCTTTTGTACCACCTGCCCCACCCTATTAGATTGTAAGCTCTTCTGAGCAGGGCCCTCTTAATCCTCTTGTATTTTATTGCATTATAACTGGATTGACTCCCTTTTATATTGTAAAGCGCTGCGTAAACTGTTGGTGCTATATAAATCCTGTATAATAATAATAATAATATATAATAACCAAAATTAATAACCACTTGCCGATCAGGCTTTTTCTGGCTCTTTTATGTTTACAAGTTTAAATCAGTATTTTTTGCTAGAAAATTACTTAGAACCCCCCACACATTGTACATTTTTCTTTAGTAGAGACCCTAGAGAATAAAACGGCGATTGTTGCAATTTTTTATGTCACATGGTATTTGCGCAGTGGTTTTGCGAATGCAATTTTTTGGGGGGGAAAAAATACACTTTAATGAATAAAAAAAAAGCAAAAAAAAAACAAAACACAATATATACCCCAATTTTTTGTAAAATGTGAAAGATGATGTTATGCTGAGTAAATAGATACCTAACATGTCACACTTTAAAATTGCATGGCAGCAAACTACGGTACTTAAAAACCTCCATAGGCCACGCTTTAAACGACTTTACAGGTTACCAGTTTAGCCTTCCAGAGGAGGTCTAGCGCTAGAATTATTGCTCTCGCTCTGTTGTCCGTGGCGACACCTCACATGTGTGGTGCGAACATCGTTTACATATGGATGCGTGACTTACATATGCGTTCGCTTCTGCACATGAGCATGGAGGGACGGGGGCGCTTTAAAAAAAAAAAAAAAAAACTTATTTATTTTACTTTTTTATTTTTACACTGTCCCTTTAATTTTTATTTGATCACTTTTATTCCTATTACAAGAAATGTACACATCCCTTGTAATAGAAATAATGATGACAGGTCCTCTTTATGGAGAGCTCTGGGGGTCAAAAAGACCCCAAATCTCTTCTTTACCTTTAAAAGCAAACGAACAAAAAAATAAATACATTTTTTTTTTTGATCTTTTGCTTTAGAAAAAAAAAAGTACTTTCAGCCTGGACCGGAAGTGACGTCATGATGTCGCTCCGGTCCTCCAAGGCCAGAGAGGCGATCAAAGAGTATGTACTCTTTAAAAGCCTATGGTAGCAGCGGGCCGCATCGCCGGATTGTTTCTCAGGCGAACCGGTGAACACCTGTGGGGGGCGTCCCCTCTGTAACTTCAGAAAGCATTTCATGAGAAAGCCAGCCGCCGGCTAAAAAAAAAAAAACGGGGTTATGGCCGATAGCTTTGGCCATAATCCCGGTAAACCACTTGCAAACCGCAACGTATATATATATATATATATATATATATATATATATATATATGTTTGTTCAATACATAGGCAGGGTCTGCTTCCTGATTGCAGTGCTACATCATGATTGTGCTTTACTGCTCTTCCTCACAATGCAAGTCTATGCACCCCCTATGCGGTTGATATCTTTATCCATAATGGCTGAGAACAAACCAAAGAAAACATTGGAATCTCTAAAAGGAACAAAGCCCCAGCCACTTATATTTACCTTTACTGTAACCCCGTGCTGGTCTGTGATGCTGGGGACCCAAACCCTGTGTTATTAAAGACACCCCTGGCAGGTAATGCAAGCTACCCCAAGGTGCAGAGTCTTACTGATAGCTTAGCCTTCATCAGAGCACCCCCCCAAGGAGTGATGGTGACCTGGGAAAAGTGTGTCGCTCAGGCTCGATAGGGAGGGGGGTATGTAGACAGTGCATCACAGCTGCTGCTAGAGTTCTTCTGACAGGGGATGGAAGGAAGGAAAGGGTGACCCCTGGAAGTTGCACATCTATGGTGATCTGCTACGATGAATGGAGTGGCAACCTCAGCCTGGACTCCTGGACTCTGACCAGGCCATACCTCCAAGGAGTGATGGGTTGGTAAACATAGGAGTCAAGGGCTACTTTGCTGCTTGCTGCCACCGGGTTGCAGGCTTCAGGTTTGCCTCATCAAAGGGTCCGAAAACATAGCTATGTTGAGGAGACAGGAAGGGATGAGACAGCAGGTCAGTGTCCAGGCAGAAATCGAGGTAGGTGGCAGGCAAGAGTCTAGTTGGGGTCTAAGTAGGGTTCGAGGCAGGCGGCAGACAAGATAGCAGTCTGGGTCCAACCAATGGTTAAGACAGGCAACAGACAAGAGTAAGGTTGGAGTCCAAGCAGAGGTTGAGACAGTCAGCAGGCAAGAGAACAGTCTGGGTCCAAGCAGAGGTCAAGGCAGGTGGCAAGAAAGAGAATAATCTGGGCCCAAGCAAAGGTTGAGGCAGGCAGTAGGCAAGAGATAAGTCAGTGTCCAGACAGAGGCCAAAGCAGGTGGCAGGCAGGAGAGTATTCAGGTTTCAGGCAGGGGTTGAGGCAGGTGCAAGGCAAGAGAATAATTGGTGTCCAAGCAGAGGTCAAGGCAGGCGGCAGGCAAGAGAGTCGTCTGGGTCCAAGCAAAGGTTGAGGTAGATTGCAGAAAAGAGACTAGTCATTGTCCAGGCAGAGGACAAAGCAGATGGCAGGCAAGAGACTATTCAGGTTCCAAGCAGAGGTTGAAGCAGATGGTAGGCAAGAGAGTAGTCCGGGTCAAAGCAGAGGTTGAAAGAGAGAGTAGGCAAGAGAGTCGCCAGGGTCCAAAAAGAGGTTTAGGCCGGTGGCAGGAAAGAGAGTAGTCAGTGTCCAGGCGGAGGTTGAGGCAGGTGGCAGACAAAAGTAGTCCAAGCAGAGGTCAAGGCAGGCAGGAGTGTAGCCATGGTCCAAGCATTGTTTGAGGAAGGCAGCAGATGAGGGAGTAGTCAGTGTGCAGGCTGAGGTTGAGGCATGAGACAGGCAAGAGAGTAAATCAGTGTCCAAGCAGAGGTCAAGACAGGCGGTGGGTAAGAGAGTCGTCTGGGTCCAAGCAAAAGCTGTGGCGGATGGCAGGAAAGAGATTAGTCATTGTCCAGGCAGAGGTCATTGTCCAGGCAGAGGTCTAGGCAGGTGGCAGACAAGAGAGTAGTCAGTGTACAGGCAGACGCCAAAACAGGTAGCAGGTAGTCAGGTTCCAAGTAGAGGTTGAAACAGATGGTAGACAAAAGAGTAGTCAGGGTCCAAGCAGAGGTTGAGATCAACGGTTGGCAAGAGAGTAGTCAGGGTCCAAGAAGAGGTTTAGGCAGGTGGCAAGAAAGAGAGTAGTCAGTGTCCAGGTAGAGGTCACGGCAGGCAAAAGAGTAATCTGGGTACAAACAGAGGTTAAGACAGGCGGTAGGCATGAGAGCAGTCAAGGTCCAAGCAGAATTGAGATAGATGGTGGGCAAAAGAGTAGACAGGGTCCAAGAAGAGGTTTAGGCAGGCGGCAGGAAAGAGGGTAGTCAGTATCCAGGCAGAGGTTGAGGCAGGGGGCAGGCGAGAGAGTACTCAGGGTCCAAGCAGAGGTTAAGGCAGGCAGCAGGTAGGAGAGTCATTAGGGTACATACAAAGTTTGAGGCCTGTAGCAGAAGAGACTAGTTAGTGTCCAGGCTAGGGGTTGAGGCAGGGGGCAGACAAAAGTAGCTGGGGTCCAAGCAGAGGTCAAGGCAGGCAAGAGAGTAGTCATGGAACAAGCATCGGTTGTGGAAGGCAGTAGCCAAGGGAGTAGTCAGTGTCCAGGCTGAGGCTGAGTTGGCAACAGGAGATGGAGACAAGGGCCGAGTCAAAGTCTGGCAATCCAGGTCAGGAACAAGTGATCAGAGCAACAGTAATCTCACCCACAGGATTGCTGGCAAGACAACACAGCACCCTTCAAGCCAAT
The DNA here is from genome assembly GCF_042186555.1 of Aquarana catesbeiana. Lineage (NCBI taxonomy): Eukaryota > Metazoa > Chordata > Amphibia > Anura > Ranidae > Aquarana > Aquarana catesbeiana. Next base: position 9,669,546 of record NC_133331.1, read on the forward strand.
GGGCACCCCGAGCATCAGGGATGCTCATGCCTACATGCACAAGCAGTCATAACAAAAAAAACACAACCATGACACTCTACAAACAGAGAGGATGAGCCATGCCACTGAGACAGAGTAACAGCTCTGAGGTACTGAGAGCTCCCTCTAGTGGTTGATCTAGTAAAAAAAAAAATGTAAAATGCAAAAATTAGAGAGTCATATCATATATTCTCTAGAATAAAAGCTCCAACTAATAATAGTTCACTCAAATTACTCAATGCTTTCCTTTAAATAATAGATTTTCTCTATTTATACCGGTCTATACATCAGATATAAACACAAAACACTAGTGGAGGGACAGGGGGACATTATATATGACCGCAGTGGATCCTTCTCAGCCCCTTCCCCCCTAGCTGTTTTCAGCAAAGTAATTATCTAATGGTGACAAATCATAATTTAAAAATAAAATTGTGAGTTCATTGACACGTCTAATAATAAACTAAAGTATGAAAAATAACTGTTAGTGCAATTTTACGCTCGGATGCTTGCTTGCTAACTTTGCTTCACATATCCACAACGTTGCTGCAACTTTGTCCCCAGCCCAGGCAGCGGACGTGTTGTGTCGGTGTGCCATGATCCATGGGGAGCAGTAATTATAGACATGGCATCCATATTATTATAGAGCCCCCAAGACCCGGTAGACCAAGACCTGAGCTGAGCCAGTCTATACTTGTGGAAGAAGAACCAGAGATTAGTAGATAATTTCTAATCTTCTCACTGTTCTTTCTTAAAGTGGACCTTCCATGGCAAACGGAAGTAAAATTTTATTTTTTTGCCATCCCCCTATCCCTCCCAATGAAACTGGCTTTAAAAAGCCATTTGACAACAAACCGTTCATGCCTCCACCCCTGAAAAAAAAAAAGAAAAAATGCAACTTGGTCCCAGCCTCCAATGGTTCTAGAAGACATGGGTAACATCACCAGCCTCCAATGGTTCCAGAAGACATGGGTGACATCTCTGGTCTCCAATGGTTCCGGAAGGAATGGGTGACATCTTCGGCCTCCAATGGTTCCGGAAGACATGGGTGATATCTCTGGCTTCCAATGGTTCTGGAAGACATGGGTGATATCTCTGGCTTCCAATGGTTCCGGAAGGCATGGGTGACATCACCGGTCTCCATTGGTTCCAGGAAGACATGGGTGACATCACCAGCCCCCAATGATTCTAGAAAACATGGGTGACATCACTGCCCTCCAATGGTTTCCGGAAGACATGGGTGACATCACTGCCCTCCAATGGTTTCCTGAAGGCATGGGTGACATCACTGCCCTCCAATGGTTTCCGGAAGGCATGGGTGACATCAACAGCCCCCAATGATTCTGGAAGACATGGGTGACATCACTGCCCTCCAATGGTTCCCAGAAGACATGGGTGACATCACTGCCCTCCAATGGTTTCCGGAAGGCATGGGTGACATCACTGCCCTCCAATGGTTTCCGGAAGGCATGGGTGACATCAACAGCCCCCAATGATTCTGGAAGACATGGGTGACATCACTGCCCTCCAATGGTTCCCAGAAGACATGGGTGACATTACCGGCCTTCAATGGTTTCGGAAGACATGGGTGACATCACCGACCTCCAATGGTTCTGGAAGACATGGGTGACATCATTGGCCTCCTGGCAGAGCTGACAGCTGGAGCATCCTGGTAAAGCTGTCTTCTCATGGGACGCTGAGCTTCCACGGTACTGTCACCTGTGTCTCCTGGAAGCATCAGAGGACGGGGTCTTTTTTGGGGGGGACAGGGTGTTAAACAATTTGGCATTAAAGCCATTTTTGTTAGGAAGGGCATGGGGCAGAAGGCTGGAAAAAAACTTGTGTTTGCCATGGAATATCTTCTTCAAAGTACAACTCTGGGCAAAATGAAGAAGGCCGTATATGAGGCAGTCTGTCATTAGCACAGCCTGTTGATCCTGCCACCAGATTTGTTATTTTTCCACAACAAGTCAAGAGTGTGTAGCTCTAATGCTTTCCTGGAAGGGAGGAGGTTGACTGATGTGATGGGGGGGGGGGGGTGCTCTAACATGTTATACAGGACTTTGACTAGGAGAGGGGACTCTGATGTGATAGGGAGACTCTACCATGAATGGGGGACGCTAACATGATGGGGGACCTCTGATTTGATGTGATGAGGGACTCTTATGTGATGGGAGATCTCTGATGTAATGGGGAGACTCTGATGTGACGGAGGGACTTCTGATGTAGTGGGGGGGGCCTCTGATGTGAAGAGAGGAATCTGATGTGATGGGGGACTCTGGCATGATTGGGGACCTCTGATGTATGATTTTCTGATTTTCTCTACAGTACTTCTAAAGGGCGCCTCCAGTGAAGAAGACTGAGAATTGTGGCTATAAAGGGTCACTCCGAGCACACCACGGTGAAATGAAGCCTATACAGAGATTCTGGCAGTGCAGTCTTCTCACTCAGGAAGTGATAAATAGTTGAGATGGCGGCTTTGCTTTCTCAGCTTTCCCGCGATGAAGTGTGATCGGGAACGGGCCGCTCAAGGTGAGAGCTATATATAGAGTGATGATGGAAGACTTCACCAAATCTAAAACATCAGCTCAGCCCATTACGTTCTCCTCCATTCTCCACCACTCTCCACCACTCTCCATCACTCTCCTCCACTCTCCTCCACTCTCCTCCATTCTCCTCTACTCTCCACCACTCTCCACCACTCTCCTCCACTCTCCTCCACTCTCCACCACTCTCCTCCACTCTCCTCCACTCTCCACCACTCTCCACCACTCTCCTCCACTCTCCACCACTCTCGTCCATTCTCCTCCACTCTCCACCACTCTCCTCCATTCTCCTCCACTCTCCTCCACTCCCCTACATTCTCCTCCACTCTCCACCACTCTTCTCCACTACTCTCCTACATTCTCCTCCACTCTCCACCACTCTCCTCCACTCTCCTCCACTCTTCTCCACTCTCCTCCATCTTCTCCACTCTCCACCACTCTCCTCCGCTCTCCACCACTCTCCTCCACTCTCCACCACTCTCCTCCACTCTCCACCACTCTCCTCCACCACTCTCCTCCACTCTCCTCCATTCTCCTCCCCTCTCCACCACTCTCCTCCATTCTCCTCCACTCTCCTCCACTCCCCTACATTCTCCTCCACTCTCCACCACTCTTCTCCACTACTCTCCTACATTCTCCTCCACTCTCCACCACTCTCCTCCACTCTCCACCACTCTCCTCCACTCTCCACCACTCTCCACCACTCTCCTCCACTCTTCTCCACTCTCCTCCATCTTCTCCACTCTCCACCACTCTCCACCATTCTCCTCCACTCCGCTCCACTCTCCTCCACCACTCTCCTCCACTCTCCCCCATTCTCCTCCATTCTCCTCCACTCTCCACCACTCTCCTCCACTCCCCTACATTCTCCTCCACTCTCCACCACTCTTCTCCACTACTCTCCTACATTCTCCACCTCTCTCCACCACTCTCCTCCACTCTCCACCATTCTCCTCTACTCTCCACCACTCTCCTCCACCACTCTCCACCACTCTCCACCACTCTCCTCCACTCTCCACCACTCTCCACCACTCTCCTCCACTCTCCTCCACTCTCCACCACTCTCGTTCATTCTCCTCCACTCTCCACCACTCTCCTCCATTCTCCTCCACTCTCCTCCACTCCCCTACATTCTCCTCCACTCTCCACCACTCTTCTCCACTACTCTCCTACATTCTCCTCCACTCTCCACCACTCTCCTCCACTCTCCTCCACTCTCCTCCACTCTCCTCCACTCTTCTCCACTCTCCTCCATCTTCTCCACTCTCCACCACTCTCCTCCGCTCTCCACCACTCTCCTCCACTCTCCACCACTCTCCTCCACTCTCCACCACTCTCCTCCACCACTCTCCTCCACTCTCCTCCATTCTCCTCCACTCTCCACCACTCTCCTCCATTCTCCTCCACTCTCCTCCACTCCCCTACATTCTCCTCCACTCTCCACCACTCTTCTCCACTACTCTCCTACATTCTCCTCCACTCTCCACCACTCTCCTCCACTCTCCACCACTCTCCTCCACTCTCCACCACTCTCCACCACTCTCCACCACTCTCCTCCACTCTCCTCCACTCTTCTCCACTCTCCTCCATCTTCTCCACTCTCCACCACTCTCCACCATTCTCCTCCACTCCGCTCCACTCTCCTCCACCACTCTCCTCCACTCTCCCCCATTCTCCTCCATTCTCCTCCACTCTCCACCACTCTCCTCCACTCCCCTACATTCTCCTCCACTCTCCACCACTCTTCTCCACTACTCTCCTACATTCTCCACCTCTCTCCACCACTCTCCTCCACTCTCCTCCACTCTTCCCCACACTCCTCCATTCTCCTCCACTCTCTCTCCTCCACTCTACCTCCACTCTCCCCCACGCCCTTCCACTCTCCTCCACTCCCCCCCCCCACTCCTTTCCACTCTCCCTCCACTCCCCTCCTCTCCTCCACTCTCCCCCACTACTTTCCACTCTCCTCCATTCTCCTCCACTCTCCACCACTTTCCCCCACGCCCTTCCACTCTCCCTCCACTCCCCTCCATTCTCCTCCACTCTCCACCACTCTCCACCACCACTCTCCTCCACTCCCTTCCACTCTCCCTCCATTTCCCCCCCCTCTCCTCTATTCTCCCCCACTCTCCCCCACTCTCCTTCCACTCTTCTCCACTCTCCTGCACTCCCCTCCCCTCCCCTCCCACTCTCTCCCACTCTCCCCCACTCTCCTCCATTCTCCCCCACTCTCCCCCACTCTCCCCCACTCTCCCCCACTCTCCTCCATTTTTTTTAAAGCAAAATATCATTTTTGTTTTAAGGTAAAAGGAGATATTTGGAGTCTTTCTGACCCCAGATCTCTCCATAAAGAGGACCTGTCATCGTTATTTCTATTACAAGGGGATGTTTACATTCCTTGTAATAGGAATAAAAGTGATAAAAAAAAAGTAAAATAAATAAGAAAAAAAAAAATGTAAAAAAATATAAAGCACCCCTTTACTCTGTGCTCGCATGCAGAAGCGAATGCCTACATAAGTCGGGCAAGCATCTGTAAGCGGAGTTCGCCCCACAAATTGCAACAATCACCATTTTATTACCCAGGGTCTCTGCTAAAATAAAAAAAAAAAAAATGTATAATGTGTTTGAAGTCGTTTTTCTAGCAACAAATACTGATTTAAGCTTGTAAACAAAAAGTGCCAGTAAAGGCCTGGTCTTCAAGTAGATATATTACATTATATAAAATATAAAATTATTTTATAGATATATAAAAATTATATTAAATATATAACATTTTATAAAATAAAATTATTTTATAAATGACTATAAAATGTATTTTATTATAAATGATAGCAAATTTATAATAAATGTATTGCCTGTGCTCATCGGCTCCATCTAGCGGCCATAATGCGGTATTTTTCCTGATTCTCTTTAATCCGTATGAATGGCTAACATTGAACCTGCAGAGAAAATAGCCTAATAACATTCGACCCAACCACACAGAACGAATGTACATGCAGTTTCGCGGGAGGATTTTTTTTTTTTTTTATATATAAACACGCCCCAAATGTTTTTTTTAGTGCAGCCCAACAGGAAAGCTTAGCGGCTTTCTATAATGGTGACTAATAAATAAAACTAAAAAAATAAAAAATAAGTCCTGCCTTATCTCCGATAGAAGCCGGGTGTGGGGCGTGATCACGGCGGGTTCTTGTGTTCGCAGACGGAGTTACAATTACAGGACGCAACAAAAGCAATTTAAATATTTAATGAAGCAGCGAGGCCGGGAATTCGCTGGGAATCACAGTACAGGAGGAAATACAAGCTGTTCTGGTTTAAATACCGATCGTTTCTGAACCCGGGAACAATGGGCGGCGCAGTCACAGTACAGGCTCCTCTCTCCAGGATTTCTCTGGTGTTGCATCTATCCTTCGGGTCGAATGTTCTATGGGGGCCGCCGCACTCCAATAAATAATGTTTCCCCCCTTTCCTGCCCCCCCATCTTTGACTCCCTATTAGACCCTAAATGTGATGGACGGCCTCACTGATAGGGATGAGCTCCGGGTCGAATGTAACCAATATAATTACAGCTTGTAATAAATATCTTCTGCCCATGTAGCAGCCAACCAAACCTGAAACAATATGAGAAAAAAGGCGTAGACCGTAGAAGCTGAAGTTACGTACAACTCTTTTGGCGCATTTGTATTCTCATAGAAATGAATGGAAAAGCCCGTGTCCTCGTGCGTTTTTTTGCTCAAATGACAAAGTAAAAAATAAAATAGTAATAATATATAAAAAATAAATGTAAAATAAATACACAAATAACGAAAAATCGTCATAAATAAGTAAAATAAATGAATAATATGTAATAATACATTAATAAATAATAACCTCTAACCATAAAAAAATATTAAATACAGTATTATTATTATTAATAGTAATAATAATAAAACAACAACACCCAAACTCGAACAAAAAATACATTGATATAAATAATAATAATAATAAGAATGATATATTTTTTTCTGTTAGGGTTAGGGTGTTTGGTTATTTATTATTATTTTATTTTTTAAGGGGTAAGGGTTAAAGTTAAGGGTTAATAATTTATTTATTGTTACTTAGTATTCATTTATTGAATTTATTTTTTATTTAAGATTTTTACTTATTTGTGTATTTATTTTACATTTATTTATTCATTTATTATTATTCGTATAATAATAATAATAATAATAATTAAGTATTAGTAATGATAAGTGATAAGTATAAGCTCCGGGTCGAATGTAACAAATATAATTACAGCCAGTAATAAATATCTTCTGCCCATGTAGCAGCCAACCAAACCTGAAACAATATGAGAAAAAAGGCGTAGACGGTAGAAGCTGAAGTTACGTACAACTCTTTTGGCGCATTTGTATTCCCATAGAAATGAATGGAAAAGCCCGTGTCTTCGTGCGTTTTTTTGCTCAAATGACAAAGTAAAAAATAAAATAGTAATAATATATGAAAAAATAAATGTAAAATAAATACACAAATAACGAAAAATCATCATAAATAAGTAAAATAAATGAATAATATATAATAATACATTAATAAATAATAAGCTCTAACCATAAAAAAATATTAAATACATTATTATTATTGTTAATAGTAATAATAATAAAACAACAACACCCAAACTCCAACAAAAAATACATTATTAATAATAATAATAATAATAATAATAATAATAATGATATATTTTTTTCTGTTAGAGTTAGGGTGTTTAGTTATTTATTATTTTATTTTTTAAGGGGTAAGGGTTAAAGTTAAGGGTTAATTATTTATTTATTGTTACTTAGTATTCATTTATTGAATTTATTTATTTTTTATTTACGATTCTTATTTATTTGTGTATTATAAAAAATATTTACGATTTTTATTTATTTGTGTATTAATTTTACATTTATTTATTCATTTATTATTATTCGTATTATAATAATAATAATAATAACAATTAAGTATTAGTAATGATCAGTGATAACTATAAGCTCTGGGTCGAATGTAACAAATATAACTACAGCCAGTAATAAATATCTTCTGTCTGTGTAGCAGGCTAATTAACTTCACAGAAACATGGGGAAAAGGAATATATGTTGCAGCTGAAGTTATGTGCAGCTCTCCATTGCTGATCCTGGTCCCACCCCCATCAGCAGATCCCTATTACATGTGATGGACGGCCTCACTGATAAAGTATAAGCTCCGGGTCGAATGTAACAAATACAATGACAGCTTGTAGCAAATGTCTTCTGTCATGCAGCGGGCTAATTCACTTCACAGAAACAGGAGTAGACGGTGAAGCTAAAGTTACGTGCAGCTCCTAACGTTAAATCCTGGCCCCACCCCCATCTGCACCTCCCTATTATACCTGAAATATGATGGGCGGTCTTATTGATCGGGATGAGCTCAGGACGAATGTAACGAATACAGTTACAGCTTGCCACAAATGTCTTCTGTCCGTGTAGCAGGCACATATACTTGATGGGATAAGGAGTGTGTGGTGTAGCTGAAGTTACGTGCAACTCTCCTATGAAAGTGGATCTGGGTCCCACCCCCCCCCCCATCTGTGACTCCCTAATAAACCCTAAAATGTGATGGACGACCTCACTGATAGGGAGAAGTTCCCGGGTCGAATGTAACAAATACAGTTACAGCTCATAATTAATATCTGCCGTCTATGTAGCAAGCAAGTGAACTTGCCACCAATATGGAAAAGGCAGTAGACGGTGCAGCTGAAGTTATGTGCGACTCTACATTGCTGATCCGGGTCCCACCCCCCATCTGCAGCTCCCTGTTATACCTTAAATGTAATGGGCGGTCTTACTGATAGGGATAAGCTCCGGGTCGAATGTAACAAATATAGTTACAGCTCGTAAAACATATCTTCTGTCCATGTAACAAGCAAGTAAGTAAACATAAGAAAAGGAATAGACGGCGAAGCTGAAGTTACGTGCAAATCTCTTTCATAAAGTTGATCTTGATCCCACCTGCACTTCTCAATTATACTTTAAATGTCTTATTGGTAGGGATGAGCTCCGGGTCGAATGTAACAAATACAGTTGTCTTAAATATCTTCTCTCCAAGTTATCTTGACACAAACGTGGAATAAAAGGGATAGACGGCGCAGCTGAAGTTACGTGCAACTCTTATAAAAGTTGATCCTGGTCCCCCCCCCCACCTGCAACCCCCTATTAAATCTTAAATCTTGGATCAGGCATTTAACCCCTTCAATACCGGACACTTTCACCCCCCTTCCTGCCCAGGCCATTTTTCAGCTTTCAGCGCTGTCCCACTTTGAATGACAATTACGCGGTCATGCTACACTGTACCCAAACTACATTTTTATCATTTTCTTCCCACAAATAGAACTTTCTTTTGTTGGTATTTCATCACCTCTGAGGGTTTTTTCGTTTTTTCTTTTTTTGCTAAGCAAACAAAAATAGATAGAATTTTTTTTTTCAGTTTGTTATAACATTTTGCAAACAGGTCATTTTTCTCCTTCACTGATGTGCGCTGATGAAGCTGCACTGAAGGGCACTGATGGGCAGCATTGCTGGGCACTGAAGGGCACGGATAGGTGGCACTGATGAGGCTCCACTGATGGGAGGGCACTGATGAGGCTGCACTGATGGGCACTGATGAGAGGGCACTGATGGGAGGGCACTGATGAGGCTGCACTGATGGGCACTGATGAGAGGGCACTGATGAGGCTCCACTGATGGGAGGGCACTGATGAGGCTGCACTGATGGGCACTGATGAGAGGGCACTGATGAGGCTGCACTGATGGGCACTGATGAGAGGGCACTGATGAGGCTGCACTGATTGGCACTGAGGGGCAGTAATGAGGCTGCACTGATAGGCAGCATTGATGGGCACTGATAGGTGGCACTGATGGGCACAGATAGGTGACACTGATGGGGCTCCACTGATGAGTGTGCACTGATGGGCAATGATGAGGTGGCACTGATGGGCACTGATAGGTGGAACTGAAGGGCACGGATAGGCACTGGTAGGCAGCACTGATAGGTGACACTGATGGGGAGGCACTGGTTGGCAGCACTAATGGGCATCACTAGTGGGCACTGTTGGGACTGCCCTGATTATCAGTGTAGATGTCCCTTTGACACAAGCCGGTTATCAGCTCTCCTCTCTCTTCTCTCCTCTCCTCAGGCTAAAAGTAAAGCCGATAACTGGCTTGTGCTTACATCGTGATCAGCTGTCATTGGACACAGCTGATCACATGGTAAAAAGGGCCGCAATGATTGGCTCTTTTACCCTAATCACAGAGCGCGCTGCCCATGTGGCGCAGGGGGCCCCGCGGGCAGCGCAATCACGGGAAGACAATCCATGGACACCTTCCCGGCAAAGTAAACCTGCGCTGTAGCCGCCTTCCGGCTATAGCACGGGCGGGAAGGGGGTGAAGACCCTGGCTCCTGGGTTTGGCACGCATTTCGCATGTGGCTAGAGTAGGGATAAGGTCGCCCGTCTGTCAGGAGCAGCGCTGAGCACCAGGGAAAGGTTCCAGAGGAGAAGGGAAAGTGCTGGGACTTCCTAGAAGCCTCCCGAATTGGGTACAGACCGGCCAGGCCACATTCCGCCCCTCGAGACCGACGCTGCCGGCATACCCGATACCCGGCATACCCGAGACCTAATGTTCTACTCAGTGCTGTACATCCCGTGAGGGCGCCCCCATCGGGTTGTCTTCTCACCGGGCTTAGTGTGCATTACTGAACTTCAATTTCAAGACAAGTTCTGTTTTCTGCAACTGGACTCTGAGTGCTTACTGCCGCCGCACCACGCCGCACCACGCCGCACCACACCACGCCACACTGCACCACTCCGCAACACGCCGCACCACGCCACACCACACTGCACCACGTCACACTGCACCACGCCACACCACACCACGCCGCACCACACCGCACCACACCGCACCAAACCGCACCACACCGCACCACACCGCACCACGCCACACCGCACCACGCCGCACCACACCACGCCACACTGCACCACGCCGCAACACGCCGCACCACGCCACACCACACTGCACCACGTCACACCGCACCACGCCACACCACACCACGCCGCACCACACCGCACCAAACCGCACCACACCGCACCACGCCACACCACACCACGCCACACCGCACCACGCCGCATGTGGCCAATGATAAAAAACCAAAGCACCCCCAAAAATTAACATGTCTGTTATGGGCAGCCTGTTGCCGGGTTGAAAATAACCTCCTGGCTTCTCATCATTTTAGGGACTCCGGTACTGGACAAGATCCAGTAACACCCTAAAGCTCATAGTTGGCAACATATTTTGCCGGTGTCACCAAAAACATAGTCTTTGGCTAATCACAGTGATCACATGGTGCAGACAGGGCCAATCACAGCCCATCTGTGCCATGTGATTAGCTGTGGCCAATCACAGCTAATCACAATAGTTAAAAAATGAATAAATGGATTTCATTTAAAAAAAAAAATGGTTGCTTATACCAGTGAAATTCACTGTTATAAGCAATCATAGTGTGTGTAAAAAAACCCCCCAAAAAAATGATCACCTCCCTAAAGTAGTACAGCGTTGCTATGGTAACACTGTATTGCTCTGGTCACTGTACGTAAAAAATGTACTAAAATTAATAAATAAAAAAAATGTAAAAAAATAAAATAATAAAATGTAAAAAAAATAGTAAAATTTTTTTTAAAAATGTAAAAAAAAGAAAACGTTATTAAGAAATTTCAAAAAATTATTAATTTGCTGTACGAATTATATAAATTATATTAATTAAAATTATTAATGCACTGTACTGCACTGGTGACAGTATGTAAAAAAGAAAAAAAAATGAAATATTGTTTTTAAATTTCTTCATTCTCCAAAAAGTTATGACAAAAAAATTACAACATCAAAAAACTTGTTATGCTTCTTACTAAATAATTTTTTTACATTTTTTAATAATTTTTTTACATTTTTTTAAATATTTTTTTACATTTTTTAATAACTTTTTTAAAAAAGAAAAATTATTTAAAAATGTGAAAAAAATATTAATTCGCTGTACGAATTATAAGAATTATATTAATTAAAAATATTAATGCACTGTACTGCACTGGTGACAGTATGTAAAAAAGAACAAAAAAAAATGAAATATTGTTTTTAAATTTCTTTATTCTCCAAAAAATTGTGACAAAAAAATACAACTTCAAAAAACTTGTTGTGCTTCTTACTAAATAATTTTTTTACATTTTTAATAATTTTTTTACATTTTTAAAAAATGTTTTCAAAAAAGAAAAAAATTATTAAAAATGTAAAAAAATTATTAAAAAATAATAAAAAAAAAAATATTAATTTGCTGTACAAATTATATAAATTATATTCATTAAAAATATTAATGCACTGTACTGCACTGGTGACAGTATGTAAAAAAGAAAAAAAAATGAAATATTGTTTTTAAATTTCTTCATTCTCCAAAAAGTTATGACAAAAAAATTACAACATCAAAAAACTTGTTATGCTTCTTACTAAATAATTTTTTTACATTTTTTAATAATTTTTTTACATTTTTTAAAATATTTTTTTACATTTTTTAATAACTTTTTTAAAAAAGAAAAAATTATTTAAAAATGTGAAAAAAATATTAATTCGCTGTACGAATTATAAGAATTATATTAATTAAAAATATTAATGCACTGTACTGCACTGGTGACAGTATGTAAAAAAGAACAAAAAAAATGAAATATTGTTTTTAAATTTCTTTATTCTCCAAAAAATTGTGACAAAAAAATACAACTTCAAAAAACTTGTTGTGCTTCTTACTAAATAATTTTTTTACATTTTTAATAATTTTTTTACATTTTTAAAAAATGTTTTCAAAAAAGAAAAAAATTATTAAAAATGTAAAAAAATTATTAAAAAATAATAAAAAAAAAATATTAATTTGCTGTACAAATTATATAAATTATATTCATTAAAAATATTAATGCACTGTACTGCACTGGTGACAGTATGTAAAAAAGAAAAAAAAATGAAATATTGTTTTTAAATTTCTTTATTCTCCAAAAAATTGTGACAAAAAAATTACAACTTCAAAAAACTTGTTGTGCTTCTTACTAAATATTTTTTTTACACTTTAAATAATTTTTTGTACATTTTTTAATAATTTTTTTTACAAAAGAAAAAATTATTAAAAATGTAAAAAAATTATTAAACAAATGTAAAAAAAATGACAACTTCAAAAAAACTTGTTATGCTTCTTACTAAATACCTCAGACTGTCTACTTTCCAAAAAGGGGTCATTTGGGGGGGGGGGCATTTGTACTGTCCTGGCATTTTCTTTCTTCAAGAAATGAGATCGGCCGTCACTACATCAAGATTGATCAATTTTCATATATATATATATTACATAGTTTGTGGACTATGGGTGGTTTGGGTTATTTCCACCAAAGAAATGAAGCAGAATACAATTTGTCCTAAATTTATGAAGAACGATTATTTATTTGCAAAATTTTATAACAGAAACGAAGAAAAACGTATTTTTTTTCAACAAATTCAGTCTTTTTTTTTTTTGTTTATTTATCAAAAAATAGAAAACCGCAGTGGTGGTTTAACACCACCAAAATAAATCTCTATTTGTGTGAAAAATTTGATAAAAATGTCATATGGGTACAGTGTTGCATGACCGCGCAATTGTCATTGAAAGTGTGACAGCGCTGAAAGCTGAACATTGGCGTGGGCGGGAAGGGGGTGAAAGTTCCCGGTATTGAAGGGGTTAAAACACAGAAGGAGGGGGTAAGTACCGCAAACAACGGGGGGACATTTCCAATAAAAAACATGTACAGTATTTGGCAGTATTCAGCTTTATATGCCAGTAACACGTTGGGGTTTTTGGTGCTTGCCCGGAGTTTTACTTTAAATATCATATACCTGGACCGCTCGCAGCAACCAATCAGCAACCATCTTTCACCGCCCTATTAAGCAATGTTTAAGGCCAGCTGTCTTCCTTTTGTCTCTAACTCCCTTAATGTATGGATTTACTCCGCTTAAAAGCCAGGCCGTATGTACCATCTTGTGAATTATTAAGAGCGCTGCTCCGGCGGCGTGTTAAATGTTGCACGGCACAGCTGTTAATGAGTATAATGGGCGATGGCATCATTCACTTTCAGGAATGAGAAGTTGTTGTTTTTTTTTGGGAGTGGCTGAGGGACCATGAAGCTCAACTCGGCCAAGCTGACTCATGAAAATATCATAATACCGTACAGTCTAACGTTTCGCCGTGACTTTAAACACACCACCGCTCCAGACAACACCTACTCCTTCTAGAGTTTCACTATTTCTCCAGATGACTCTTCCGGAGGGGAGGGGGGGCTTATTACAAACAGAGGGGTTTCAAAGAGCGCACAGAACACAACGGTCCTTTGGCATTTCAAAATTTAGTTTCCCACTTCGAAACCAGTAAAAGAACATGAAAAACGTGGATCATCCATTCTCAACAAGGGTTCTGTGGAAGCCTAGGGTTCCTCCAGACGTGGCTAGGGGCACCTTAAGCTGTGGTTGATTGACCTCCCATCAGATGAGGTCTTCAATCTTAAAGTTCCATCCCTACTTGGCAGAGCCAGTAGCATGACACCAATGAGATTTTTAGCTGACTGTGAGGGCCACATTCTAACTACCACTGTGAGAGAGCCATTCTTCCCCCTGACCACCAATGTAAGAGGCCTTCTTCCCATTGCCTACCTGTAAGGGGCATTCTTCCCACTGATCACCAATGTAAGGACCTTTCTTCCCACTGATCACCAATGTAAGGAGAATTCTTCCCACTGATCACCAATGTAAGGAACTTTCTTCCCACTGATCACCAATGTAAGGAACATTCTTCTCACTGATCACCAATGTAAGGGACATTCTTCCCACTGATCACCAATGTAAGGAACATTCTTCTCACTGATCACCAATGTAAGGGACATTCTTCCCACTGATCACCAATGTAAGGAACATTCTTCTCACTGATCACCAATGTAAGGAACATTCTTCCCACTGATCACCAATGTAAGGAACATTCTTCTCACTGACCACTAATGTAAGGGTAAGGGACGTTCTTCTCACTGACCACCAAAGTAAGAACTTTCTTCCCACTGAACACCAATGAAAGAACATTCTTCCCACTAACCACCAATGTAAGGGTAAGGGACATTCTTCCAACAGACGACCAATGTAACTGGCATTTTCCCACTGGCTACCATGTAAGGAGCATTCTTTCAATTGGCCACCAAGGAAAGGGGCATTCTTCCCGCTGACCATCAATGTAAGGAAGATTCTTACCATTGACCAAAAAAAGTGGCATTCTTTCCAATGACCTCGTATGTAAGGAGCATTCTTCCCACTGACCACCATTGTAAGGAACATTCTTCCCACTGGCCGCCAATGTAGGGAGCATTCTTCCCACTGGCCACCAATGTAGGGAGCATTCTTCCCACCGATCACCAATGTAAGGAAGATTCTTCCCACCGATCACCAATGTAAGGAACATTCTTCCCACTGATCACCAATGTAAGGAACATTCTTCCCACTGATCACCAATGTAAGGAACATTCTTCTCACTGATCACCAATGTAAGGAACATTCTTCCCACTGATCACCAATGTAAGGAACATTCTTCCCGCTGATCACTAATGTAGGGGACATTCTTCTCACTGATCACCAATGTAAGGAACATTCTTCTCACTGATCACCAATGAATTGATTGTTGCAGGGGTTCCCTGAGTCCAAATAATTATTTTTCCTATTGGCTACCAAAGTAAGTGGCATTCTTTCCATTGACCACCAATGTAAGGGGCATTATTTTTTCTGACCACCAATGTAAGGGAAATTCTTCTCACTGACCACCAATGTAGCGGTCAATATCTCTGCTCACTACCAGTGTAAGGGTCATTCTCCCCACTGTCCCACTGCCCCTGACCGTGCCTGGAAACCGATAATTTGATTCAAAGGTCACCGTCTCTGGTTGCAGACGAGCTGGACACCGCTAATCCCCCAGTATCTATGGGCCAATAGCATAGAGTGGCGTAG
This sequence comes from Aquarana catesbeiana, assembly GCF_042186555.1. NCBI lineage: Eukaryota > Metazoa > Chordata > Amphibia > Anura > Ranidae > Aquarana > Aquarana catesbeiana. The sequence goes on from NC_133331.1 coordinate 9,685,183, forward strand.
CGTAGATTCTTCAGAAAGGAGGTCCAACTTATGATCCGGTGTACAGGCCCACCCCATTCAGACCCCCCCCCACCCTAGGTTGGACGTGTTCTTTCAAATTTTTGGATTATGGAAGAGTTAGACCCTTTGTTGAGTTTCTTTGTCTATCTGCCTCCCAAATATGGAGGTTCACCCTTCTATCTGTTCTGAAAAAAAAAAGGGGGGGGAGTGAAGATCTTCAAACAGGATGATCTGTTCTCAGGACAACCCCCCCCAATATATTTTTATTCACTTTCGAGGGATTTCCTGTCGTTTCTTGTTGTGTTTCCTGGACAGGAAGGTCAGGCAGATCCCATGTGTTGACCAACTGGCTACCATACCTTCAAAGTCTAAGTTCTGGACCAGGTATGGTAATCAGGAGAGTCTGAGAAACGTTCTCATCTGAAGATGTGCTCAAGGTCAGTGACTCAATAAGATACACATGCCAGCCAGGCAATCAGCATTTTCAGGAGGAGAGATCAGCAATGTGAACCTCTATATTATCTTGCCACAAGTTTTTATTAAGGCTGCACTCTGGCCTCCCCTTTACTCTTGCATAGTTGTACCAGTTCCTCTCCTGGACTGAAATGGCTTCCTCTGATTTCACCGCACACTGTGAGCTTCTCACAATGTGCATTAGAAGCCACAACAAGTCAGATAGAGCCCACCTAATTTCCTGGCTGGAGGACTTCCAACATCATCTACACTTTTCCTTCCCAGACTGACTGTCCTTGACCCCAACCCTTTTCGCTCGCAGTTTCCGATCTAATTCATCCCAAAGATGTTCTATCGAGTTGAGGTAAGGACTTTGTGCAGGCCAGTCAAGTTTCTCCACCCCAAACTGGCTCATCCATGTAATTGTTCAAAATGTCTTGGTATGCTCACGCCTTAAGAGTTCTCTTCACTGGAACTAAGGGGCCAAACCCAATCCCTGAAAACCAACCCCACACCATAATCCCCCCTGAAATGATTTTGACCAGTGCACAAAGCAAGGTCCATAAAGACATGGATGAGCGAGTTTGGGGTGGAGGAACTAGACTGGCCTGCACAGAGTCCTGATCTCAACCTGATAGAACACCTTTGGGATGAATTAGAGCAGAGACTGCGAGCCAGGCCCTCTCGTCCAACATCAGTGCCTGACCTCACAAATGCTCTTCTGGAAGAATGGTCAAACATTCCCATAGACACACTCCTAAACCTTGTGGACGGCCTTCCCAGAAGAGTTGAAGCTGTTATAGCTGCAAAGGGTGGGCCAACTCAATATTGAACCCTACGGAACTAAGACTGGGATGCCATTAAAGTTCATGTGCGTGTAAAAGAAGGTGTCCCAATACTTTTGACAATATAGTGTATATATTCAGTATATATAGGTAGAGGATTAAAGCACACCAAAGATAACTATAGTATAGCCCTGCCAATGAATACACCTGAGGAATTAAAGGAGAATTTATGGGGGGGGGGGGGGGGACTGGACTACAACAGGTTCAAGCTGAACAAGATGCTAAGAGCTTATCTTAATGGGCATTGGAACATCGAGGGTAAGAAATCAACTGGGCTTAATCAGTAGAACTAAAATTGAAGCAAATCAGAATTCTTATTTACAAAAATGGTTACTACAAGTAAAACCAAGAGCCCCCCCCCCCCAATATTTGCCCTAAAACTGATTTTTATGGCCTGACCTTTAATTAAAATCTTGGTGTTGCTGCTGCCAACTTATTGTTGAAGGTACACATTTCAGAACTGACAGATCCACTTAGCGAGGTATTGGCTGGGAACAAGCATGCAGTCAGTGAAATATCAGGACACTGGATATGTACAGTGCTCACTAGTTAATTAGACATTTCACATATGCATATACTAACAAAATGTGGTATGGAAAGCTACATTCACCCATCATTCACCTGCCTACTCGTCATCTCCTGGTGGTGGTCTTACCTTCTTCCGAAAAGTCTATGATCCCCAATAAGTGCAGAAGTTTAAGAGAGCTGAAGATCAGAAAAACAATGCCCAAAGTCTGGAATCCTTCCGAATGCCACTCCTCCTCCCAGGACATCCTGGGTAGTACCAAAGCCCTGAGGACAGACCTTGATACCCTCTCTTTCACCATCTACCATCTGGAGACGCAAAACTAACTGGCTCCATCCCCGTCGGGGACTTTCCTTGTGATCTCTTCCTCCATAAGTCTTGCATTTGAGGGTTACATTTCTCAGAGGCTAGGCTCCTTTTTTTCTCCTTTTTTTTTGGCCAGGCAAGTGGCCCTTTGAAGCTTGCTCTAGCACCAAAGGCAGGAACCCAGGTCTCCTACAGATCTTCCACCCTTGAAGGTCTCCTTTTAGGTTTTTTGGCCAGGCAGGACAAGTGGTCCTTTGAAGCTTCCTGTAGTAATAAAGGCAGGAACCCAGATCTCTAACAGGTCTTCCACCCTTAAAGACCTTTTTTTTTTTTTTTTTTTCGACCAGGCACTGCAAGTGGTCCTTTGAAGCTTGCTGTATCACCAAAAGCAGAAATCCAGGTCTCCAAGTGATCTTCTACCCCTGAAGATCTCCTTTTAGGATAGATGGCCAGGCAGGGCAAGTGGTCCTTTGAACTTGCTGTATCACCAAAGGCAGGAACCCAGGTCTCTTCTACCCTTCAAGATCTCCTTTAAAGCTTGCCAAGGCAGGAACGCTGGTCTCCAGATCTTCTCCTCTTAGGTAAACACTCGGCATGAAGTTGAATCTTTCAAGTTGAAGCTTTCCAACAAATGATATCCAAGTTTTCAGCAGCTACGTTCAATGTCAGATTTTTAACTCTACCGACCCTGGAAATTTGGGCTTGCCTAAAGTTCTCCCCTAAAGATCTGCTACCCTCACAGTTCTTTTTCCAGCACAGAAGCAACCTATCTTCTCTCCCATGCCTGCAGATGTCAAAGACTTAAAGGAGCAGGGGAACTGGTTGGAGTGTATGTAGGTTGTCTGTGGATGGAGAGCCTGTGTTCCCCCTCCCTCCTGTGCATGCTGCCTTTGTTACTGTCACAGATATGCAAAGCTCGAACTCCCCAGCTCCCATCTCTTTCCTCGCAGCTCTCTCCGACGCTGTTTGTATTAGCTGATTTCACACTATCGCAGGAATATCTCGTAATACTTTTGACATGTACAGGCAATTATGTGAAACAATGCTTGCGATGTTACTGTTGACTGCAGCAGACCAAATTAGTACTTTAACACCACTTAGAAAGTTGAGTCCTTTTGTGGAGCAAGTTTAAATATGACCTAACTGTTAGAAGTGCATTCCAAATGTGTATTAACTCCTGCAGTTTGAGAGTCTTCATCATGAAGACTTGAGTTGCTGGGGGCTTTTTTTATGGACAGGGCTGAAAAATTTTGGTAAAATTTTGGACCACATAACAGCTTTTAGTTGTGAACCCCAATTATGAACTATGATAATGGAAAGGATATTATCTGCCAAAATATCTGTAATTCTGTTTAATCGATCATGTGATTTAATGAAGACCGCTCCCAGACAGCACAGCAAGGTCAGTGACCTTACTTTTCTAAACTGCAGTTAAGCCATACAGGTTGGTCATTGCCAACCATAGATGGGGCAAAAAAAGGGCAGCTCAGTGGCTAGCACTGTGCTGGTGTCCTTGGTTTTCGAATCTCAATGACACAATTACCTGCAGCAGCCAGGAATTTACACCTGAAGCACTTTCTCCACTTTCCCCTTCTCACACCCGACTAGTAGGGTGTAGGTCCTCGGGCTTGCCCTGAAAGTCTTGCGGGGGGAGGGCATGTGGCCTCTTGGTTAGGTTCTCCACCTCCCATGGGGTCTCCCTTTGGGGGGGCCCCACTTAGTACTTGGGTAGGCCTGCTTCGCCAGGCCTCCTAAAGAAAGGGATTAAGTTTGGCACTTTCACACTCCCGACTAGTAGGGTGTAGGTCCTCGGGCTTGCCCTGAAAGTTTCGAGGGGGGAGGGCATGTGGCCTCTTTATCAAGTTATCCCTTTCCCATGGGGTCTCCCATTGAGGGAGTCCCACCCAGTATTTGGGTAGGCCTTGCTTTGGATTTCCTCCCGAAGAAAGGGGTCAGGTTGGCACTTTTTCACTACTAACTAGTAGGGTGTAGGTCCTCAGGCTTGCCCTGAAAGTCTTGCGGGGGGGGGGGGGGGGCATGTGGCCTCTTGGTCAGGTTCTCCAACTCCTATGGGGTCTCTCTTTGTGGGAGCCCCACCCAGGGGCAGTGGCGGCTGGTGCTCAAAATTTTTGGGGGGGAGCGCAAACAAACTGAAAAAAAAAACATCAATTGCTGCCACTGTGCCCATCAATTGCCGCCACTGTGCCATCAAACGCAGCCACTGTGCCCAACGCAGCCACTGTGCCCATCAAATGCTGCCACTGTGCCATCAAACGAAGCCACTGGGCCATCAAATGCAGCCACTGCGCCCATCAAACACAGTCACTGTACCCATCAAATGCCGCCACTGTGCCATCAAACGTAGCCACTGTGCCCATCAAACGAAGCCACTGTGCCCATCAAACGAAGCCACTGTGCCCTTCAAGCGAAGCCACTGTGCCATCAAGCGCAGCTACTGAACCCATCAATTGCTGCCAGTGTGCCCTTCAATTGCTGCCAGTGTGCCCATCAATTGCCGCTACTGTGCCCCATCACATGCTGCCGGTGTGCCCATCAATTGCCACTACTGTGTCCCATAAAATGCTGCCAGTGTGCCCATCAATTGCCGCTACTGTGCCCCATCAAATGTTGCCAGTGTGCACTTACCTGTCTCGCAGCGGGTCGGCGGCGGTGTCCTGCATGCTCCTCGATGTCTTCTTCCGTCCTCTCTATCAGGTGTCCAATCACAGCGCCTGACGTTTCAGCCAATCAGTTGACAGGTAACAGTCCCGAGCACCTGATTGGCTGAGAGGCGGTTCAGTGTTAGCAAAGCGAATTCCTTCGCTTTGCTAACACACATCTGAGTGATCGGCGAACGCACAGCATGGCGCCCGCTGCTCACCTTTTTGGGCGCCTTTTAGAGCCTGCGGCTGTAATCAGGTGCTTCCAAAAAACACCCCCGCCGCTGTAATTCAGGTGTCCGGTGCCCAAAAAGGGGCCGGACACCTGAACAGGGGGGCGGATCCTATATCTGGCACCCCCCAGGCGAGTGGGCAGCGCACCACAGGTCAACGTCAAAAGACTATAGGGTAGTATACTGGAAGGTTAGGTGATATAGTGCCAGGTTAGGGTGATATATAGTGCCAGGTCAGGGTGATATATTGTGCCAGGTCAGGGTGGTATATAGTACCCGATTAGTGTGATAAATAGAGCCAGGTTAGGGTGGTATATAGAGACAGGTCAGGGTGGTATATAGAGGCAGGTCAGGGTGGTATATAGTGCCAGGTTAAGGTGGTATATAGTGCCAGGTCAGGCTGGTATATAGAGACAGGTCAGGGTGGTATATAGAGACAGGTCAGGGTGGTATATAGAGGCAGGTCAGGGTCATATATAGAGACAGGTAAGGGTGGTATATAGTGCCAGGTCAGGGTGGTATATAGTGCCAGGTCAGGGTGGTATATAGAGACAGGTTAGGGTGGCATATAGAGACAGGTTAGGGTGATATATAGAGCCAGGTCAGGGTGGTATATAGTGCCTGATCAGGGTGGTATATAGTGCCAGGTTAGGGTGGTATATAGAGACAGGTTAGGGTGGCATATAGTGCCAGGTTAGGGTGATATATAGAGCCAGGTCAGGGTGGTATATAGAGACAGGTTAGGGTGGTATATAGTGCCAGTTTAGGGTGATATATAGTGCCAGGTTAGGGTGGTATATAGTGCCAGGTCAGGGTGGTATATAGTACCAGCTGGGGTCCCTGGGCAGTGCCTCTCACCCCCCCCCCCTGTTTGGTACGCCCCTGGCCCCACCTAGTACTTGAGTAGGCCTTGCTTCGGCAGGCCACCCAAAGAAAGGGGTCGGTTTGGCACTTTCTCACTCCCAACTAGTAGGGTGTGGGTCCTCGGGCTTGCCCTGAAAGTCTTAGGCGGAAGGGCACGTAGCCTCTTGGTCAGGTTTTCCCCCTCCCATGGCCGGGCACGTGGCCTCTTGGTCAGGTTCTCCCCTTCCCATGGCGTCTACCTTTGGGGAATCCCCACCAAGTACTTGGGTAGGCCTTGCTTTGGCAGACCTCCCGAAGAAAGGTGTGGACCACTAGTACACAGCCAGTGCAATGATGGAGGGGTTAAAGTGGGCAGCGAGGAGGCGATATGTTCTCTGGAGAGCCGATTGTTCTTCTGAGAGGACCGCTTCTGTCAATGAGTCCTTCAAGTGTAGACATGGATATTAGTTACAATATACCAATTGTAGGAGGCGGTTAAGTTGTTAGCATAACTGCCTTGCAGCTCTGAGGTCCTTAGTTTAATTCCCAGCCAGGACACTATCTGCATGGAGTTTGCATGTTCTCTGTGTATTTGTATGGGTTTCCTCCCACACTCCGAAGACATGCTGGTCGGTAAATTTGCCTTAGTAAGTCATTAGATTGTAAGCTCCTTTGGGGCAGGGTCTGATGTAAATGTAAAGTAGTTTATACAGTAAGTACCTGAAATAAACATAAGAGAAGAAGCGCACTGATAGGGTCATCCCTCTACTCCCTCCTCCTCTACAAATGTTAACGAGGAAAGCCTGTGCTATACCTGATTGGCCGAGAGTCCCCGATCTGTCATGGAGTGACTGGTTGGGTTTTGATAAGGGTTAGGTATCAGTGTTGAGCTTTAGGTGCTAATTTAAGCTTAGCTGATATGCAAATTGTTAAATCCGACCTCCCTTCAGTCTTGCATAGTTGTATCGGCTCCTCTCCTGGACATATATGACTTACTCCGATTTCACTGCACACTGTGAGCTTTTCATAATGTGCGTTAGAATCTGCAGCAGATTCGATAGAGCCCACATCATTTCCTGGCTGGAGGACGCCCAGCATCATCTAGCACTTTCCTCCCCAGCCTGACTGTTTCTGGTCTGCCCCTTTCATTCGTTGGATTTCACTTCTTTAGATCATGGAGGCTCAGCATGACATGTGGGTGTTACCTGGGGAGGTCTGCATGCAAATACTGCCTGCCTAGGTATTATGGTATGTGCAGGCTTTCTCCGAAGAGCCAGAACCCTCTGCTTGCAACAGGGCTGATGACTCTTCAGAGTGCTGAGGCAGAGTGCTGTTCAAAGGCTGTGCTTTCATAACTTCCACTCTCTGGGCTTCCTCAGAGGAGTTTGATTGGTGGCTGGGAAAACCTTCCTAGTAGACTTTCTGCATGGCATAGACAGCAAGGAGCCTGCGCAATGTGTTCCAGCATCACAAGCAGACGGGTTCCAGATTACTGAGAAAAGAAACTGTGCTGGTGGACTACAAGTATACAGGATGAAAGACTGGTGCATTAGACCTATGCCAGGATCAAAGACTGGAAAAGTACAGCTATGCCAGGATCAAAACCTGGTGAAGTGCAGCTATGCCAGGATCAAAGACTGGTGAAGTACAGCTATGCCAGGATCAAAGACTGGTGAAGTGCAGCTATGCCAGGATCAAAGACTGGTGAAGTGCAGCTATGCCAGGATCAAAGACTGGTGAAGTGCAGCTATGCCAGGATCAAAGACTGGTGAAGTGCAGCTATGCCAGGATCAAAGACTGGTGCAGTACAGCTATGCCAAGATCAAAAACTGGTGAAGTACAGCTATATCAGGACCAAAGACTGGTGAAGTACAGCTATGACAGGATGAAAGACTGGCACAGTACAGCTATGCCAGGATCAAAGATTGATGAAGTACAGCTATGCCAGGATCAAAGATTGATGAAGTACAGCTATGCCAGGATCAAAGATTGATGAAGTACAGCTATGCCAGGATCAAAGACTGGTGCAGTACAGCTATGCCAGGATCAAAGACTGGTGAAGTACAGCTATGACAGGATGAAAGACTGGCACAGTACAGCTATGCCAGGATCAAAGACTGGTGCAGTACAGCTATGCCAGGATCAAAGACTGGTGAAGTACAGCTATGACAGGATGAAAGACTGGCACAGTACAGCTATGCCAGGATCAAAGACTGGTGCAGTACAGCTATGCCAGGATCAAAGACTGGTGAAGTACAGCTATGCCAGGATCAAAGACTGGGGCAGTACAGCTATGCCAGGATCAAAGACTTGGACAGTACAGCTATGCCAGTATCAAAGACTGGGACAGTACAGCTATGCCAGGATCAAAGACTGGTGCAGTACAGCTATGCCAGGATCAAAGACTGGGACAGTACAGCTATGCCAGGATCAAAGACTGGAACAGTACAGCTATGCCAGGATCAAAGACTGAACAAGTAAGCTGCACTTCCTGTATTTGGACTGTAAAGTTTATTTCTCACTCTGATATAAAAGATCGGGGAAGGCGATTTCTCGGATCTTTGACCTCCTTTAACTCGACAACCAGGAATGGTCTCCCCACTTCCTCCACCACTATGACATCACCTTGTATTGCTCCTGATCTCATCCCATCGTACGGAAGGACGGGAGTCAGAGGGATTTTGCCGGACAAACCATTATTTAGTGCCGATGGGTAGAATCATATATAATGGCTCATCCAGCAAAATCCGGGGCCATGGTTGTGCATGTGACAGGTTTTCTTTTTAAAGATCATCACTGATGAGATATTGATCGGGAGTAGAAGTCACCTTCTCATTATTGACAGATTGGGCATAAAACTTCCTGATCGGAAGACGTCTAGGGCTTTAAGGACACCTTGAGATATCGAACAAAGGACTACAACTCTATGGTGACACCTCTCCCGGGGTCCAGGATCATTGTTCTTGAAGACCCTGCTGAAATATCCCCTCTCACCACAAATCTTTGCCTCCCCCATCCCCAAAATCTCCCCATCACAAATGCCCAACCCCCCAAAAAAATCTCCCCTCCTAGCACAAATCCTCCACCCCAAAAATTTTGCAGCCCTCAAAATCCCTCCTTCCATCACAAATCCCCCCCCCCCAACCCTCAATCATCTCTACTAGCAAAAGGCCCCCCGCCCCCCCCCTCAAAAATTCCCCTGCTTGCTCAATCCCCCCCCCCCTACCATATCACCTCTTCTATCACCCCCCCCCCCAAATCCCCCTCCTAGCACAAATCCTCTTCCCAGCCACCCTCCCATCACAAATCCCCCTAAATCATCACTCTTAGAACAGAAATCCAAATTTCCCCTCAAAGAACAATTCTTACCCCCTGCCACCCCCTAAATTCCCCCTTCCAACACAAACCCCCTCCCCCGTTCCAGGACAAAGTGGATTGAATGATGCTGGCCATCAGACCGAGGACATCTAGTGGTAGAAAAAAAAAAGGACTAAAAGGGAGAGCTCTGGATTGATGGTGCATATTGCAGCAAAAGCCGTGTTTGTTATTCATTTTTATCTTGATCATTTGGGCTGAAGTTCTACTTTAATGAAAGAGGCTGAATGAGGATGGCATTTTATATAAAAGGTGTGGAGGGTTGAATATTATGCTAGGGTGGCATATGTGGGCATAGCCTGATAGATCTGGCAAAGGGGGCTGTAATAAAAAAAAAATGTTCATGGCTGCGGTGGTATTATCAAAGTCTGTGACCGGGGGGTGAACCTTTGCCACTTCCTACAGATAGGAAGTGTGATGTAACCGTTTATCCTCCGCACGCCAGCGCCTGCCAGGCGGGCAGTGCCAATGGGATTCACTGGGAACTGATATAAGTTAGTGAATGACATCATCAGGATCAGATAATCTCAAGACTGAAAAACAAAACATCCCGTGACCGCGCCAAGTGACGCCCGCTTCCATTTCCTTTTGAACCCGGGATCTAAGTGGCCTCTAATTAATTGGCTTCCTTTCTCCTCCTATTATGGAAAAGCATAATGACCGGCGTTATGAGACAAAATTCAATTAGGAATGGGACGTCGTTAACCTGTCCTGTGCTGGATTGGTCAGCTGATGCTAACAAGCTAGGCGCTGACTTTCCTGTCCATGAAGGGGTTAAATTAACGAGTTCATTGAAAGGCCATCGAGATATTGTGGCTGAAATGTGCTCTAAGTGGTGAAAAAAGGGGGTCTGATGTGAATTGCAGCTCCAAGCGGATCCGCGGCCACTGAGATTTGCACGTCCTGCCATTCCGGGGCGTCAATTTGTCACTGGCAACCCCAGGAGGGTTCATACCGTGCTTTCCAGCCAGAAACGACAAGCCAGCGTCAGCTGGGTATTAAACTGTATTCCTATTCCCAATATTCCGGCTATTTTTATAATCCATTCAGTTCTTCACCCAGGAACAGACCAACATCATTTTTTACCTTCTTTTCCTCTTTCCATCCTTTCCTTTTGTTTTTCCCTCTTCCTTTTTTCTTTCCTTTCCCTTCCTTCATTTTCCTTTCCTCCTTCTTTCCATTTATCTTTTCCTTACTTTTATTCTTTTTCCTGTTTTTTGTCTCTTTTACTTAATTGCCTTCCCATTCGCTTTTTTCATATTTTTTTCTCTTTTTTCTTCTTTCCTATTTTATTAATTCCTTTCTTTACCCCTTATTTCCCCTTCCTTTTCATTTGGTCTTTCTTTTCCACTATTCTTTCCATAAACATTTTTCTTTCCTTTCTTCCTTCCTTTCCAGTTCTTTCCTTTTCTCAATCTCCTTTCCTGATTTCCCTTAATTTTCACTTCTTTCTTTTTGTTCCTAATCCTTTTCCCCTCCCCCCACTCTTGACATTTTTTTTTTACCTTTACCTTCTTTCTCTTCCTTATGTATTTGTCCCTCTTTTTTTTCCCTTTTGCCTTCATGTTTTTGATACATCTTTCCCTTTCCTTTCTTCTCCCCCCCCCCCTTCTTTCCTCATTCTTACTTCCCCTTCCTACACTTCCTATTCTATTCTTTTTTTTTCTTTAAATGTTTCTGTTTTCTCTCATTCTCCTTTTATTCCTTCCTCTCCTCCTTCTTTCCATTTTCTTCCTTTTCCCTTCCTTCTTTTCCTTTCCTTCTGGCCTTTTCTTTGCCTTCCCTTCTTTCCTTATCCATTCCTCTTTGTTTCCCTTCTCCTTAACATTTTCCTTCCTTCCCCTACATTCCCTTTCCCTTGCTTATTTCCCTTTCTTCTTCCCCATCTCTGTCCATCCTTCTTTCACATTCCTTTCTTTATATTTCCCTTCCCCATTTTTTCCCTACTTCTTTTCTTCTATGTTTTCTTTCTGTTCTTCTTTCCATAAATAATTCATTTTCCTTTCTTCTTTGCTTCCTTTTCTCCTTGCCCTTTCCTCCATTCCCTTCATTATGCCTTCGTTCTTTACTCTTCTTCACTTTTTTTTCCCATTTGTTTACCTTATATTCCTTCCTTTTCTTCATTTTGCTTTACTTCTCTATATATTTTCCTTCATTCTTTGCATTCTCTTTTCTTTTTTTATATCCAAAACATTGTTCCTTTCCCTCCTCTTTCTTTTCAAATTTCCTTGCTTCCCTTCCCATTCTTATCTACCCTCTTCTTTCTTTCTTTCCTGTTCATGTCTCTGCCTTGCTCTTCTTCTTTCCCTTCCTTCCTATTATCCATTTTTTAGTCCGTTATTTTCCTTTCCTTCTGGTCTTTTTCTTTCCCTTTCTTCTTTCACCGCCTTTCTCTTCACTTCCCTTCCCTTCTTTGCTCATCCATTCCTCTCTTGGTTCCCATTTCCTTCTCTTCCTCCTTTTAGCTTCTTTTCCTACATTCCCTGCCCTCTCCCTTTTTCACTTTCTTATTTCCCATCTCTTTCCTTCACACCCCTTTATTTCCTTTTCTTATCCCCTCTTTTTTCCTTCCCTTTTCTTCTTTCTTTCTTTCTTTCCCTTCCATTGTTGTTATAATCATTTCCCTTTCCTTCTTTACCTTCTTTCGTTACCCATTCTTTCCTTTTCTCAGTCGCTTTCCTCCATTCCCTTCATTTTCCCTTCCTTATCCTTCTTGTCTTCCCTCCTTCTTTCTAGTTTTCTTTCCCTTACCTTCTTTATTTCCTTTATTTATTCCCTTTTTATTTTTTCTCTGTCTTTTCCTTTTTTCTTTATTTTCTCTTTTCTTTGCTTTTATATTTCCATAAAATGTTCTCTTTCTTTTCTTCTTTCCCTTCTTTCTTTTCCTTCCCTTCCCATGTCCTTGCATTATTATTTCCCTTCCTTCTCCTTCTTCCCCCTTTTCTTCTTTCATTTGAATTTTTCTTCTTTCTCTCATTCTCCTTCTCTTCCTTCCCTTTCCTCCTTCTTTCCATTTTCTCTCCTTTCCCTTCTTCTGCTTTCCTTCTGTCTTTCCTTCCTTCCTTCCTTCCTTTTATTTCCCTTCCTTCTTTCACCCCCTTTCCCACTATTTCCCATTCCTTCTTTCCTTATCTATTGTACTCTGTTTCCTTTTCCTTAACTGTTTCCTTTTCCTTTCCTTTCTTTAGACTTGTCCTACCGTTCCATAGTTCCCTTTCTTCTTTCACACCCCTTTCTTTCTTTTTCCCTTCCCCTCTTTCATCCCTTCCTTTTCTTTCTGTATTTCCTATCCATTTTTCTTTCCATAAATATCTTCCTTTCCTTTCTTTTTTCCCTTACCTTCCTTCTTTTTCTCTCTTTTATTTTTTTTTCTTTTAGTTTTTTTTTGTTCCGTTCTTTGCCTTCTCTTTCCTTTTTCCTTCCTTTCCCATTCTTTCCATCTTTCCTATTTATTTTCCTGCTTTCTCTCGATCTCCCTTTCTTTTTTTTTTCCTCTCCTCCTTTTTTCCAGTTTCCTTTCCTTCTGTCTTTTTTTTTTTATTTTCCCTCCTTCTCTTCCTTCACTCGGTTCCGTGTCCCTTGTCCTGCTGCTTACTGAACACAAAAGGTCGCTGGCTTGGCACGGGCACCATTCAGAGAACACTTTGCATTTCTCAATGAATTTGAAGTGTTCTCTGATTGGACAAGGTGGGAACTGGGATGTCGCCGCCCCCCAATTCTCCACCTCGTCCAATTAGAGAATGCTTTGCAGTCATTGAGAGAATGCAAAGTGTAGCATCCGTGCAGGGTGACTGACCTCCTGTGTTCACGATGCATTGGGGCAGCCGCTCAGCACAGGATCCGGAAGCAAGTGGGGATCACTGTAGTAGCTGTATAGTAGTAGTGTAGTAGCGATGTAGTAGCGGTCTCTATACAGCGATTTCCAGCTTCTATGAGGGACCCACAAGTATGGCACATACTGTACATACTTCCATTGGTCAAAGCCGGAACAACGTAAAAATACCTAAACTTCAGCTTTCATGGCGATGGCCTGGCTGTTGAGCAACGCCTGTGCAGCCTTCTGTGGACAGTAGAAATAGTAAGAACTTCCATTTCCCTCTACTTATTCTGAGTGGCAACGCGATTCCAGCCAATCCTCAGAGTTGTCACTCACACTGTGCAGGTATCAGTTTGCCCATGGAAGATAGCCGTAATCTGTTCTGAGCCCAAGTGATCTATGAAAGAACACGTCTCCAGCATCCTTTTGGACATGCATTTTCCTTACTGCCGTGGGTGTTGTAGAAATGACCCGTGCAGTCTGTTCCAGAAGCAAGTGTAATTGCCTGTAGTCAAGCAACTGATCTAGCAGATTGCCCAGCTAAAGTCTACAGCACCCAGTTGCCGGCAGGGAGGAACATGCACATCTAAAGGGATGCCAGTGATACAGTATATGAAGGAACACATCTCCAGCATCCCTTTGGACATGCATGTTCCTCCCTGCTGACCAATGGGTGTTGCAGAAGTTACCCATGCAGCCTGTTCCAAAAGCAAGTTTGATAATGTGTAATCTAGCTCCATCCTCAGAGTTGTCACTCTCACTGTGCATGCACCAGTTTGCCCCTGGGAGATAGCCGTGATCTGGTCTGAGCCCAAGTGATATATGAAAGAACACATCTCCAGCATCCCTTTGGACATGCATTTTCCTTACTGCTGAACCGTGGGTGTTGTTGAAATTACCCATGTAGTCTGGTGAAGAAGCAAGTTTAATTGCATGTAATCTAGCAACTGATCAGCAGATTGCCCAGCTAAAGTCTACAGCACCCAGTTGCCAGCAGGGAGGAAACATACACATCTAAAGGGATGCCAGTGATATATGAAGGAACACATCCTCAGCATCCCTTTGGACATGCGTTTTCTTCCCTGCTGGCCAGTGGGTGTTGCAGAAAATACCCATGCAGTCTGTTCCAGAAGCAAGTTTGATAGCGTGTAATCAAGCAACTGATCAGCAGATTGCCCAGCTAAAGTCTACAGCACCTAGTTGCCACCATGGAGGAACATGCACATCTACAGGGAGGCCAGGGGTCTGTTCTTTCTTATGCTCGGGCTTCCTCACATGCTGAAATGATCGGACAGTGAGGTTTGGAGGTACATCATGTGACCGCAAGATAAAAAGTGGTTATAAAAGGTATCTGAGCTTAGTGGGCAACTATTGGGCAATTATCGTCCTATTTAATGCAATAAGCAGTTCTATTGAGTTTAGATACACTTAAAGCATGCAAACAAGGGAAACCCATATAAAAATGACTGTAATAGTAATACAAATAATGCGTTAACTAAAATGAACTAAACTGAACTGGCCCATATAAATTAGAGAGCTTCTCCACCACCTTGCCTTTCATTGAGGGAAAACAGCATCCAATATACAGCCTGACCCACATATTTCTTAGGGGTCATAGAGAATAATAGCAAGCCTGGGGCAACACCCCCCCCCCCCCCCAACCTGGCCCCCGTTTGAGGTCCCTGCCCCGCCCCCATTTCAGCAGTAAGCTACAAAAGGAATTGCTGAGGACATCAAGTACTTGTCTATTGTTTGCAATATTGTCCAATATGTTTTATGCTTTAACTCTGTATGGTGGATCGTTTAATATCCGAGCGTTAAATTACTTTGGCCAGAATGGTCCTAAACCAAAGGATTATCCTAACAACTCAACAAGAACCGAAACTCAACCCACCTGGATTTCCACAACTCAAAGATACAACATAAAAAGAATGTAGAGCACCCCCTAAAGAGCTGCTGGTGAATTTGGTCCTATTTCCCCCCTTAGAGCGCACACAGCCAGGCACACAGCATTTCCTGCACCTTTTCCACTGGCTCCACAGAACAGTCTAGGGCAGTGGTCTTCAAACTGTGGCCCGGGGGCCGAATGTGGCTGTTTGCTTGCCTTTATCTGGCCCTTGGGGCACTATTCCTTCTACTGACACCAACAATGGGGCATTAATTCCTGTACTGACTGATAATGGGGCACTATTCCTCCCACTGATACCAATGATGGGGCACTATTCCTTCTATTGACACCAACAATGGGGCATTAATTTCTGTACTGACACTGATGATGGGGCACTATTCCTCCCACTGATACCAATGATGGGACACTATTCCTCTCACTGATACCAATGATGGGACACTATTCCTCCCACTGATACCAATGATGGGACACTATTCCTCCCACTGATACCAATGATGGGACACTATTCCTCCCACTGACACCAATGATGGGACACTATTCTTCCCACTAATACCAATGATGGGGCACTATTCCTCCCATTGATACCAATGATGGGGCACTATTCCTTCTATTGACACCAACAATGGGGCATTAATTTCTGTACTGACACTGATGATGGGGCACTATTCCTCCCACTGATACCAATGATGGGACACTATTCCTCTCACTGATACCAATGATGGGACACTATTCCTCCCACTGATACCAATGATGGGACACTATTCCTCCCACTGATACCAATGATGGGACACTATTCCTCCCACTGACACCAATGATGGGACACTATTCTTCCCACTAATACCAATGATGGGACACTATTCCTCCCACTGATACCAATGATGGGGCACTATTCCTTCTATTGACACCAACAATGGGGCATTAATTTCTGTACTGACACTGATGATGGGGCACTATTCCTCCCACTGATACCAATGATGGGACACTATTCCTCTCACTGATACCAATGATGGGACACTATTCCTCCCACTGATACCAATGATGGGACACTATTCCTCCCACTGATACCAATGATGGGACACTATTCCTCCCACTGATACCAATGATGGGGCACTATTCCTCCCACTGATACCAATGATGGGACACTATTCCTCCCACTGATACCAATGATGGGACACTATTCCTCCCACTGACACCAATGATGGGACACTATTCTTCCCACTAATACCAATGATGGGGCACTATTCCTCCCATTGATACCAATGATGAGGTACTATTCCTCCCATTGATACCAATGATGGGGCACTATTCCTCCCACTGACACCAATGATGGGGCACTATTCTTCCCACTAATACCAATGATGGGGCACTATTCCTCCCACTGATACCAATGATGGGACACTATTCCTCTTATTGACACCAATGATGAGGCACTAATATACCCCCTAATACCAAAGATGGGACGTTGTTTACTCCAACTGGCCATGGTCTGGCCCCTCTAAAGTCTAAAGCACAGCAAACTGGCCCTTTGTTCAGAAAGTTTGGCGACCCCTTGGTCTATAATACGTTCCGGACCTCAAGTGGTTAAGAGAATACTATACAGTGGAACATCACATGGGTTCTAGATTTTGGGGTTCCATACACCTCAAACCTACAAAACCCAAAAACCCTCAAAAGTGGCGCATTGGCGATTTCATCCTGTGGCAGTGAAGCTGCACGCAGTCAAATGAAGTCGCATTGGTGTGTGCAGCCTATTGCATTAGGGTGTGTAGCCCTGAGCACAAAACACACACGTGTGTCTATCAGCAGAGCAGTGGATGGTGTCAGTAGGGCATGTAGGAAGACAAGATCGATCGGCACAGATCACTCACTGTGTTCATTCAGAAAAAGAAAGGGGGCCGGATAAATAAATATTTACCAGCCCCTTCCCCCGCTCGTAAGAGGAGAGGAGGGAAGCTGGCAGCACTGCAGAGGGGAGACGGAATGCAAGGGGGAATCGGCATTGCACGGGGTGATTAGGGTGTGCCCAGGCACCCCCGGCGCACCCTGTTCACGCGCCTATGTGAAGTCAGATATCTTAGGCTTCCACTGTATCTACCTCTGTGGGTGATAAGGTTAAAGCATTTTTTTTTTTTACCTTTTTGAATCCTCTTTAAATACGATGTCATCTTTTTGCCCCATGGCTGTCTTTCAGCAGATCTGGGCGTTAATTGGAGTCATTAAAAAAACATAAAATTGCCTTTTCCACAACAAATCCTTAATGCATTATGCCGCAGGAAACCGGAATCCCCAGCAGTAGTATGGGGAGAGGAGATCCATGTACTAAGATGTATCCGGTCTAAATCATACATGGGGATTTCCACAGCTTGAGACCCCTGACATCGTCCTCTCACTGGCACTCAGCTCACTTGAAACCCATTGGGCCGGAGTAAAGAGCATTCATGGATAACCGCCGCATTAATTGTGCGTGGAAAACCAAATGGAATCTCCATAGAATTGCAACAGGATGTGTAATTGGACGAACGATTAGAAGTCCATACAGTCTGTTTAGAATTTGAGCCATGGGTGTAGGGCAGTACAACCGACCCTCCTGTACTGGGCCCGGCCCCCATCAGTTCAAAAAGAGGGCTGGGCACCTGCTGAGCAGAAGGTCTGGCTGTACTGTCTTATTGAAGACGCCGATCCTCTTCTGTCTCCTCCTGCAGCGCTGCCGGCTTCTCCTCCTCTCCCTCCCTTCGGATGCACTGCAGGGGTATTGGTTCTAGCACATGCGCCCCTTCCATCTACTGTGCAATCCCCCCCTGTGTGCCCCTTTCCCCTGCAGCGCTGCCGGCTTCTCTTCCTCTCCCACCCTCCGGATGCACTGCGAGGAGGTTCTAGCACATGCACCCCTTCCACCTGCTGTCCAGGCCCCCCTGTGTGCCCCTTTCCCCTGCAGCACTGCCGGCTTCTCTTCCTCTCTCACCCTCCGGATGCACTGCGAGGAGGTTCTAGCACATGCACCCCTTCCACCTGCTGTCCAGGCCCCCCTGTGTGCCCCTTTCCCCTGCAGCGCTGCCGGCGTCTCCTCCTCCTCCCACCAGCAGCTGGTTTCGGGCACACAGAGGGGTGTCATTTGCTGGCCTCCTTCCTTTGCTGCATTTACACAGTGAGAGATCGGTACCAATGACTCATGTGTCCATTCATCAACGAAGCATAGAGAACTGTTTACTATGCTTCCATTTGTGAATGAGCAGGAAGCACTCGGAGCGCTTCCTGTTCATCCATCTGTGCAGCTGAGACTATAGAGAAATGGATTGATAAATCTATGTCCTCAGTCACTTTTGGCCCGGGTGGGGGGGGGGGGGAGCCCGGTCAGATAGGCTGTATGGGGCCCTGTGATTTCTCACAGCAGCCGTGCACGGTTGACTGGTTGGCTTAACAAAAGTCGAATAAAAATCGCCTGAAGCGGGTGGTAAATTTTTGGCTGAATAGTGACTGCATTCTATCAAATACAGAAGAAAAGCTAGACTCAGTCATGTTTTGGCTCTGAAAAAGGGGGTACTATCCTCAAAACACGTAAGCCAGTCAAGGACCAGGTGGTGTCCTTCAAGCATAGGAGCCAGAATGGTGGGTTGAGCGATTGTAATGCTGATGTTTACTCGGATGAGCGTTGTCTATCACTCCGTTTGTTAGTAGATTTGGATTTTCAATAAACGGTTTATTGGGATAATGCGCTGGGCTGGTGCATCCTCTCTCTTTTGTATTTTTCTAATTAATAATGCAGACCGGGGTCAGAATGGCAAACACTGCAGAGTAATACAAACCAGATAATGAAAGCTGCACAAACATGCAGGGCCGGTGCTACCACTAGGCAAACTAGGCAGCCGCCTAGGGCGCCCGGCCACTGGTGTTCCTACTTTCTTCTCTCTGCAGCAAGCAACTAGGTCTCAGCATCAGCAGGCAGCTGTCGCTCCGTTCGCACATAGTGTGAGAGGCGCAGCGAGGGGTTGGGACTGAAGAGAGAAGAAGGTTGGGGTGCTGGAGGAGAAGGAGGTTGAGATGCTGGGGGAGAAGGAGGTTGAGATGCTGGAGGAGAAGGAGGTTGAGATGCTGGGGGAGAAGGAGGTTGAGATGCTGGGGGAGAAGGAGGTTGGGATGCTGGATGAGAAGGAGGGTGGGATGCTGAGGGAGAAGGAGGTTGGGATGCTGGAGGAGAAGGAGGGTGGGATGCTGTGGGAGAGGGAGGTTGGGATGCTGGAGGAGAAGAATGTTTGGAACGCTAGGGGAGAAGGAGGTTGGGACATTGGCTGGGAAAAAGGTTTAGAACACTTTGGGAGAAGGAGGAGACACTGGGTGGGTGGGTGGGAGTTTGAGACTCAGAAGAAGAAGGATGTTGAGAAGTGGGGGAAGAAGGAGGTTGGGATGCGGAGGGAGGAGGTTGGGATGTGGGGGGAGAAGGAGGCTGGGACACTGGAGGAGAAGGATGTTGGAGCACCTGGGAAGAAGGAGGTTGGGATGCTGGTGGAGAAGGATGTTGGGGGGGGGGAGAAGAATGATGGTACTCTGGGGGGAGGAGGTTGGGACACTGGGGGAGAAGGAGGTTGGGATGTGAGGGGAGAAGGAGGTTGGGTCATTGGCTGGGAATTGGCTTTGGCTTACAAACACTTTGGGAGAAGGGGGTTTGCACACTGGGGGAGAAGGAGGTTGAGATGCTGGTGGAGTGGGATGTTGGGGGGGGGGGGGGATGATGGGATTCTGGAGGAGAGGGAGGTTGGGATGCTGGAGGAGAAGGAGGTTGGGATGCTGGTGGAGAAGGAGGTTGAGATGCTGGGGGGGAAGGAGATTGGGATTGTGGGGGAGAAGGAGGTTGAGATGCTGGTGGAGAAGGAGGTTGGGACGCTGGTGGAGAAGGAGGTTGGCACACTGATGGAGAAGGAGGTTGGCACACTGGTGGAGAAGGAGGTTGGGACAATGGTGGAGAAGGAGGTTGGAACACTGGTGGAGAATGAAGTTGGGACACTGGGGGAGAAGGAGGTTGGGACACTGGTGGAGAAGGAGGTTGGGACACTGGTGGAGAAGGAAGTTGGGACACTGGGGGAGAAGGAGGTTGGGACACTGAGGGAGAAGGAGGTTGGGACACTGGTGGAGAAGGAGGTTGGGACACTGGGGGAGAAGGAGGTTGGGACACTGGTGGAGAAGGAGGTTGGGACACTGGTGGAGAATGAAGTTGGGACACTGGGGGAGAAGGAGGTTGGGACACTGGTGGAGAATGAAGTTGGGACACTGGGGGAGAAGGAGGTTGGGACACTGGGGGAGAAGGAGGTTGGGACACTGGGGGAGAAGGAGGTTGGGATGCTGGGGGGAGAAGGAGGTTGGGATGCTGGGGGGAGAAGGAGGTTGGGACACTGGTGGAGAATGAAGTTGGGACACTGGGGGAGAAGGAGGTTGGGACACTGGGGGAGAAGGAGGTTGGGATTCTGGGGGGAGAAGGAGGTTGGGACACTGGTGGAGAATGAAGTTGGGACACTGGGGGAGAATGAAGTTGGGACACTGGGGGAGAAGGAGGTTGGGACACTGGGGGAGAATGAAGTTGGGACACTGGGGGAGAATGAAGTTGGGACACTGGGGGAGAAGGATGTTGGGATGCTGGAGAAGAAGGAGGTTGGGATGCTGGGGGAGAAGGAGGTTGAGATGCTGGGGGGGGGGGGGGGGAGGCAGTTGGGACAGTGTGGGAAAAGGCAGATATGAAGGGGGATGTGAACAGGGCTTGTTTACACTTGCTTTGGTCTGGGAAAAGTGATCTGGATTCAGATCGATCTTCAGAGAGCATTTGACAGGTGCTGAGGAGACATCGTATGGCTTTGTCACCGCTTGCTTTAACACCCTGAACCCTGTACTGTCCCCCCATCAAGTGTGCGTATTGCATGCAGTTGCGAAGCCCTGGCAAGGTGACCCCATACACTTGGAACGATCGGGTTATGATTTTTACAATCCTCTGCCTCTCATGTTTCGCTCTTGTCTTGGTCTTGGTTGGATGGAATGAACAGTCATCTCATTGGTGACCGTCCCCCCCTTCCCCCCCCTGTTGGTTCTCTATCTGCCAGCGTGATCCGATGTTCTCTCGGGGGGACGAGCTCGGAGGCGCGGACCCCGCTCGGGGGGATGGAATGAAATCCATTTTTTGGGAAGGTGTATAATAAGCAGTTTTCTGTAACAATGTATTTTTCATGTCTTTTCCCTGAGTTGGCTGGAGGGTCCCACACGTGAAAAGCGTCACCTCAGCAAGTGCCGCGCCGCGCGCCTATTGATCACTCCGAACTGCAGGTGTCATCACATTCGCTGGATTTACCACATACACACAGCATGCTGGGAAATGATAAATACCGGAGGAGCATCATTCACCTTCATATATCGCCCTTCCTGTATTCCCTTTACATTCTTAAAGCGGAACTCCGGCCTCCCCTTCAGTCTTGCACAGTTTTACCGGATCCTCTCCTGGACCGAAACGGCTTCCTCTGATTTCACCGCACACTGTGAGCTTCTCACCATGTGCATTAGAAGCTGCAGCAAGTCAGATAGAGCCCCACCTTATTTCTTGGCTGGACAGGACCGGGACAAGGGGTGGGCAGGAGGGGAAGTTGGGCACTGGGCACTGTGGTATCATATGAGAGGCGGGGGGGGGGGGGTCGATGAGAAGGTTGGGGGGGGGAGAGCATTTGTATTGGGAGGAGGAGTTTGGGGGCAACAGGGGATAAGAATTGTTCCAAGAGGGGAAATTTAGAGGGGAGGGGGGTGCTAGGAGTGGCGATTTAGGGGATTTGTGTTGGGAGGAGGGAAGAGGATTTGTGCTAGGAGGGGGATTTGGTGCCAGAAGAGGTGATATGGTAGAGGGGGGAGGGAAATTGTGCTAGGAGGGGAATTTTTTTTTTGGGGGGGGGGATTTGTGCTAGTAGGGACGATTGGGGGGGTATTCGTGTTAGATGGGGGGATTTGTGTTGGGAGGGGGAAGGCAGAAGAGGATTTGTGCTAGGAGGGGGGGATGTGATTTTTTTTTGCCAGAAAAGGTGATATAGTAGAGGGAGGAGGGGAATTGTGTTAGGAGGGGAATTTTTTTTTGGGGGGGGGAGGGGGTATTTGTGCTAGTAGGGATGATTAGGGGGTATTTGTGTTAGATGGAGGGGGATTTGTGTTGGGAAGGCAGAAGAGGAATTGTGCTAGGAGGGGGGATTTGGGGGATTTTGTGCTAGAAGAGGTGATATGGTAGAGGGGGTGGGGAATTGTGCTGGGGGGGAAATATTTTCTTTGGGGGGGATTTGTGCTAGTAGGGATGATTGGGGGGTATTTGTGTTAGATGGGGGTATGGGGGGGGGGTATTTGTGTTGTGAAGGGGAAGGCAGAAGAGGATTTGTGCTAGGAGGCGGGATTTGTGGAATTTTGAGCTAGAAGAGGTGATATGGTAGAGGGGGTGGGGAATTGTGCTAGGAGGGAAATATTTTTTTTTGGGGGGGGGTATATGTGCTATATGGGGGGGATTTGTGTTGGGAGGGGGAAGGCAGAAAAGGATTTGTGCTAGGAAGGGGGATATTATAGAGGGGGTGGGGATTTGTGCTAGTAAGGATGATTGGGGGGGTATTCGTGTTAGGAGGGGGGATTTGTGGTGGGAGGGGGGATTTGGAGAGGGAGAGAGGATGTGTACTCGGAGGGGAAATTTAAGGGGGTGGAGGAGGGGTGTTTTTTTTTGGGGGGGGGCGCATTTGTACTGAGGGGATTTGGGGGATGGGGGGGTAAAGATTCGTTCTGGGAGGGGGGAATTCAATAGGGGGGGTGGATTTGCACTGGAGGAGAGGGAATTTTTGCTTGGGGTGAGCATGCAGATTAGAGCTCTTTTTTTTTTTTTTGAGGGGGGTTGCTCTTTCCTCCCCAACCTGACTATCCCTGCCCCGCCCCATTCCTCCAGTTCTTTCAATCGAGGAGACCCAGCATCAAATGTGGGCGGTCTTCATGCAAATACGGCCTGCCCAGGAACGCCCACTCCTCCAGACTGACACCCGCCCAGCAACGCATTTTGATATTTGCATAACTCCTCCCCAGAGCCAGCCCACTACTTTCATTAGGGCTGAGGACTCAGAGAAGTACAGAGGCTGGGGGCTGGGATGTTTTCAGGATCCTATGTACAGCCCCCTGCCAGCCCCTCCCACCAGACATGATCTGCCTGTATGGCCTAGAGAAGCACAGGGACCCGGTGATGACATCACTGGAGCTAAAATAAAGTATGGAGTAAAATGGAAAGAGGGAGAAGCCAGGGAAAGAAAACATAAGCAGATCAAACTTCAGCTTTAAATCCCTATTTATATCTACGCATTTCGTAAACGTGCAAAAAAAAAAAACTGCATCCTGCTTGTACTGCTATTGATTGTCAATGGCACCCCAAATGCAGAAAGAAAACGTGCGTTTCGTCGTGCACCATGGCACATGGGGAAAAAAAATGTAATAAGCCCGCGTAGGGCGGTCCATTGAAGTGAATGCCATCGCACCAAAAAAGAGTCCATCCTGAGGAAGCCCCACCTCCTAGTACCGCCCCTTTTAGAGAATACAGAGCCAAGTATCATTTTGTGGTGCTAAATAATTTGTACGGAATTTGTTAACGATAACAAGAAAAGTAGTAAAATACAATAGACCCCCTTCAGCAACAATAGATCTCACGCACAACAGAATCCCCCAGCAACAGTGGACTCCAACCCAGCAACAATAGACCCCCTCCAGCAACAATAGATCCCCACACAACAATAGACTCCCCCAGTAACCGTGGACTCCACCCCAGCAACAATAGACCCCCTCCAGCTACAATAGATCCCCCACACAACAATAGTCTCCCCCAGCAACAGTGGACTCCACCCCAGCAACAATACACCCCCTTCAACTACAATAGATCCCCCACACAGCAATAGACTCCCCCAGCAACACTGGACTCCACCCCAGGAACAATAGATCCCCTGCAGCAACAATAGACCCCACACAACAGTATACCCCACCCCAGCAGCAATAGATAACCTGCAGCAACAATAGACCCCCCCTGCAGCAACAACAGATCTCCCGGTGAGTAGAGAACCAATAGGCCCTCCAGCAGTCAGCAACAATAGACCTCACCCTCAACAGTAGATCCTTACCAGCAACATAAGACCCCCCAGCAACAATAGATCCCCTGCCAGCAACAATAGACACTCACACGAAAGCAGATCCCCACCAGTGACAATAGATCCCCCAGCAGCCAGCATCCATAGACCCTTAAGCACACCACACACCCCTTGCTATTACATTTAATGCTGGAGGTGCCGGAACTGCGTTCCCCTAAAAAAAGGCCCCGAGTATGCTCTGAGCAAATGCTGCCTACTGCTCACACACTGCGGTGCTCTGTGCTGGCAGAGCAGAGTAATAGCCACACCCCTCAGTTCCCTTCCCCAGACTTGTACTGCAGAGGAAGAGAGGGGGGCGTGTCATACTGAGTGCTGATTACCGGGTGCACCGGGTCTAATTCTGATGCCTGTTAGTCTCCACAGTAACATTTCCATTCCCGGGGGGACTGCTGTAAGAGGACACAGGGGGGTAATGGAGGTTGTTTGCGCCTCTAATTTTTGCATTAAAGGCCCCCCCCCCTGCCCGCCACGCCTCAGCTGCCCCGCCACACCCTAAAAATTAGGCAAGTAATCAATTTGATTGCCGTGGGGTAATAAGCGAATTTTTTGTCCGGCACGCGGCAATCACATTCCAATGAATTCCTGAGAACACGCCGCTCGTTATTTTCTTCTAAGCACAAGTTCATTAGAATGCAGAGCCGTCCTCCTCCTCCTCCTCCTCCTCCTCCTCCTCCTCCTTCTTCTTCGGCTTCATTTGCGCTTAATGTACCGGCAAATGGATGCGTTTAACTCATACTAATGGAAGTGTGGCTTCTGATTAATATTCCATAAAGCTTCTCTGGGCAATTTTTTTTTTCCCCCCAAGTAAACCTGTCATGATAGAAAATTCATAGGCTTCCACGGCTGAAATACGTCTGAAAATGCTGATCGTCTGGCAACCCTTCTGATACATTGAATCATTTAGTGCTGGAAGAAGATTGTGGATTATGAGCTCCGCCTTCGCTCTGACCCAAATGGCTGCTTATTCTAGGTGTGACCGGGTCACTTTAAAGGGCCAGCTCACGCCACATGCAGTCCAGTGCGTTTTATTTTCTGCATCAAAAACGCATGGATAGTAGGCAGGGGCGTTGCTAGGTCTACGAAAGATCTGGGGGCTGGAGCCCATAGCAGCGTAGTAAAGAAAGTCATACGCTTGGGCGGGCATACACATGTATATACAGTAATATACGTGTGTGTGTACAGTATATATCCCCAGAGAGCCCCCCACTTAAATCAGGGTCCCCAGAAAGCCCCCCTTATATCAGGGTCCCCAGAGAGCCCCCCCTTACATCAGGGTCCCCAAAGATCCCC
Organism: Aquarana catesbeiana; assembly: GCF_042186555.1. Taxonomy (NCBI): domain Eukaryota; kingdom Metazoa; phylum Chordata; class Amphibia; order Anura; family Ranidae; genus Aquarana; species Aquarana catesbeiana. The sequence goes on from NC_133331.1 coordinate 9,710,613, forward strand.
CTCCTTACATCAGGGTCCCCAGAGAGCCCTCCACTTGCATTAGGGTCCCCAGAGAGCCCCCCTTACATAAGGGTCCCCAGAGAGCCTCCCCCTTAAATCAGGGTCCTCAGAGAGCCCCCCCTCTTACTTCAGGGTCCCCAGAGAGCCTCCCCTTAAAATCGGGGTCTCCAGAGAGCCCCTCCTTACATCAGAGTCCCCAGAGAGCCTCTCCCTTGCATCAGGGTTCCCAGCGAGCCCCCCTTACATTAGGGTCCCCAGAGAGCCTCCCCCTTAAATCAGGGTCCCCAGAGAGCCTCCCCCTTAAAATCAGGGTCCCCAGAGAGCCTCCCCCTTAAATCAGGGTCCCCAGAGAGCCTCCCCCTTATAATCAGGGTCCCCAGAGAGCCTCCCCCTTGCATCAGGGTCCCCAGAGAACCCCCCACTTGCATCAGGGTCCCCAGAGAGCCTCCCCTCCCCTTGGGAACTCCTGCAGAGACTCGGGGCTATGGGCCCCAGATTCGGGGCTATAGCCCCAAAAGCCACCCCCTAGCGACGCCACTGAAGTTTTAATGGTTTCCAGTGGCATAGTTCACACCAGTGCGGTCAGTTCCAGAAAAAAAAAAAAAAAAGGTAGAACGTGCTGCATTTTCCCTGCACAGGACTGGAACACAGTAAATCTCATCAAAAACGCACTGGGATGATACTAGAACGCATCAAAAATGCACCAGACCCCAGTACACTGAAAAAAATTAAAATAATACATGAAAAAAAAAAATGAAAAAAGCATCCGGAAATGCATCAAAAAACACACCGGAACGCGTCAAAAACGCGCATGCAGAAATGCATCCGGAACAGATCTGAGGTGCGTTTTTGTGGCGTGAACTGGCCCGAACATGCTGCATTTTTCCTGCACTGGACTGTACTGCACTGCAGTAAAACACATTAAAAACACACTGGAATGCACTGGAACACATCAAAAACGCATAAAAAATGCACCAGACCCCAGAAAAAAAAACAGGGGAAAAAAAGAGGAAAAACACATCTGGAATGCATCCAAAAACACATAAAACATGCATCAAAAATGCACTGGACCCCGGAACAGAGGAAAAAAATAGAAAAAAAAGATAAAAGCATCAGGAATGCATCCGGAAACGCATAAAATAACCACACCGGAACGTGTCAAAAACGTGCATGCAGAACGAATCTGGAGTGCTTTTTTGTGGCGCAAACTGGCCTGAACACGCTGCATTTTTTCTGCACTGGACTGTACTGGAATGCGGTAAATCGCATCAAAAACATACCAGAACACATCAAAAACGCACTGGACCCCAGCCAGTACAGTGAGAACAAAAAAAAAAAAGAGAAAAAAGCATCTGGAATACATCCAGAAATGCATCAAAAAAGCACCGGAACGCATCAATAGAGTGCATGTAGAAACGCATCGGGAACGGATCTGGAGTGCGTTTTTGTTGAACCGGCCCGAACACGCTGCATTTTTCCTGCACTGGAACGCTGTAAATCCCATTAAAAAAATGCACCCGAATGCACGGGAACGCATCCAAAACGCACTGGACTCTACTACAGTGAAAAAAAAAAAAGAAATGGAATGCTTTTAAAAACACAGCAGAACGCGCCAAAAACAAGTTTAAAACGCGCATGCAGAAACGCATCCGAAACGGATCTGGAGTGCGTTTTTGCGGTGTGAAGCGGCCCTGAGACTTTTTTCCGGAAGTCGATCTGCAATGGCCCTCAGCTCTGATGATGCAAGCAGTGGGCGGGGCTCCTGGGAGGAGTTGAGCAAACATCAAATTGGGAGGGCGTCAGTTTGGAGGGGGTGGGCGTTCCTAGACAGACCGCCATAAGCAACGCCCACGTGTGATACACGAGTCTCCGTTTTTGAAAGGAACTGACATCCAATGAATGAAAGGGGGTGGGGCCACGGGACAGTCAGACTGGGGGAGAAAGGGCTAGATGATGCTGGGCGTCCTCCGGGAAGGAAATGAGGTGGGCTCTACCTGACTTGCTGCAGCTTCTGATGCGCATTGTGAGGAGATCTCTCTGCGCAGACAATGAGCATCGGGGATTCAATGGAGACGAGACAATAGGGACAGATGGGAGCCATGACAGTGATTAATGTCCTTCTATCATTTACATAAAGAGAATTATTCCCAGATAAAAATAGGAATTAATTCGAAGTCCGCCACCGCCGCTGACTGAGCCCCCCCCCCCGAAATAATGATTCCTCCCGAATAATTACACAGATCGGAGCAATTTAATTATCTTCCCTCCTATTGTCCTTCAGGATCACCAGAGCGCACAGCGCCCCCTGCTGTCTACCCGCTGAATATGAACTAAAAGGAGAAGCAAAACCCAATAAAATAAAAATAGGAAAATTAATAAATTCAAATATATTAATAAAAATAATATAAATATTATATATTTTAATATTTATATTATCTATTATATAATAGAGTTAAAAACGTGCGTAAACTTTTTGAAGAGCCCTCGTACACATCATTTGTTTAGCGTCGGGTAGATTCGTTAGGCTACTAAATTACGTTTATTCATTTTTTAACGAATTACACATTTTTGGACTGATTCGAATCGGTTGTTATGGAGCGGGGCGGGTAAGCCGGCCGCCACGTCCTTAGCAACCGATGACTCATCAGCTGTCAGCGGGCTTCTCCACTGACAGCTGAAAGGTAAAGAAAAGAATGCCGGCAATTAAAAATTCCGAAACATTTTTTGGACTTGGGGGGGAGGGCCAATCACAGCGGCTCTTTAGCACGTGATCAGCTGTGTCCAATGACGGCTGATCATGGAAGTAAACACAAGCCGGTTATCGGCACTCCTTTCCTCACACTGTCAGTGTAAGGAGAGGAGAAGAGAGCCGATAACTGGCTTGTGATGAAGGCACATCGGCACCGATTATCAGTGCAGTCCCAACAGTGCCCACCCGTGCTGACAATCAGTGCCCATCAATGCCTCCTCATCAGTGCCCAACAATGCCTACTCATCAGTGCCACCAATCAGTGCCCATCAATGTCTCCTCATCAGTCTCATCAACCAGTGCCCATCAATGCCACCTATCAGTGTCCATCAATTCCACCTATAAGTGTCTATCAATGCCTCCTCACCAGTGCCACCAATCAGTGCCCATTACGGCCTCCTCATCAGTGCCACCTATCAGTGCCCATCAATGCCTCTTCTTCAGTTCCACCTATCAGTGCCCGTTATTGCCTCCTCATCAGTGCCACCTATCAGTGCCCATCAATGCCTCCTCATCAGTGCCACATATCAGTGCCCATCAATGCCTCCTCATCAGTGCCAACAATGAGTGCCCATTATTGCCTCCTCATCAGTGCCACATATCAGTGCCCATCAATGCCTCCTCATCAGTGCCACCTATCAGTGCCCATCAATGCCTCCTTATCAGTGCCACCAATCAGTGCCTATCAATGCCTCCTCATCAGTGCCAACAATGAGTGCCTATTATTGCCTCCTCATCAGTGCCACCAATCAGTGCCCATCAATGCCTCCTCATCAGTTCCACCAATCAGTGCCCATCAATGCCTCCTGATCAGTGCCACCAATGAGTGCCTATTATTGCCTCCTCATCAGTGCCACCAATCAGTGCCCATCAATGCCTCCTCATCAGTGCCACCAATCAGTGCCCATAAATGCCTCCTCATCAGTGCCACCAATCAGTGCCCATCAATGCCTCCTCATCAGTGCCACCAATCAGTGCCCATCAATGCCTCCTCATCAGTGCCACCAATCAGTGCCCATCAATGCCTCCTCATCAGTGCCACCAATGAGTGCCCATTATTGCCTCCTCATCAGTGCCACCTATCAGTGCCCATCAATGCCTCCTCATCAGCACCACCTATTAGTGCCCATTATTGCCTCCTCATCAGTGCCACCAATCAGAGTCTCCTCATCAGCGCTGTTTACCTGTTTGCCAAATTCTATAACAAGCTATGAAAAATAACCCCCCCCCCAGTAGTGATTAAATACCACCAAAAGAAAGCTCTATTTGTGTGAAAAAATGATAAAAATCTCACATGTGTACAGTGTTACATGACCGCGTAATTGTCATTCAAAGTGTGACAGCGCTGAAAGCTTAAAATTGGCCTGGGCAGGAAGGGGGTGAAAGTGCCCGGTAGGCAGGTGGTTAAGAGGGTGAGAAAGTTTGAACGTTTTCCACATATTAATTCAATATTTTTTTTTTTACAATCGCCCCCTAGTGGCCATCTCTATGTCAACTAATGCAATCAGCATCAGTGCTGCTACATTTGTTACTTTATATTATAGTATAGTAGCAATGAAGCTTCTTCTTTTCTTCTTTTTATATTTTAAAGTATTCATAAATAGTGCAACTTATTGCGTCAACTATTTTTGAGTAACCCCTCTCCAATCTCTTTGTTTCCACTCGCTCCTCGTGCATCAGTGCTGCTGGTTCGACCTTCCAATTAGGGGGGGGGGGAGGGGAGGGGTCGGGGGGGGGGGACGCACATCAGCAGTACTGGTCCCACGAGCGCACCTTCGTCCCCGGACCGCCCCCAGCCACTGAACATTCGCCTCTTGTACTTTTTGGTAAAACTTTGCAACTTTAAGTCGCGTAGATTGGAACGAGTGCCACCGAAATCAATGGGCTGTGACTTGTCGTGCGACTTTATGTGTCCGAAGTCAGAATGAAAAGTTGCTCTAGTGGAAAAACGGGAGCCTTAAATTACAATTGGCAGCGAAGGCGCTGATCGTTGTTTTGCTGTCTGTCCACCAGAGGGCAGCATCTGCACAGGGAATGGAAGGGCTTCTTATTAACGTTCATTCTCACATGAACAGAGAGCGAACGTACATAAATATTCACATTGCCTTAAAAAAAAAAGTGCTAAAATATTCCACATCGAATGTTTACACAGATGGAGCTGCTGGAGGCAAAAGTGGAAGAAGTTATTCCTGAGACGGCCCTGTGAGTCGCCGCCGATCGCAAATCTACCGCAGAAACCAGAGTGCGGGCCAATTCTGATACTTCTCTCATCTATGTAAAAAAAACTTCTTTTTTTTTTTTTTGCTAGAAAATTACATAGAACCCCCAAACATTATATATATTTTTTTTAAGCAGAGGTCCTAGAGAATAAAATGGCGATCATTGCATTTTTTTTATGTCACGTGGTATTAGCGCAGCAGTTTTTCAAATTGCAATTTTTTTTGGAAAAAATACACTTTAATTAGTAAAAAAAAAAAAAAAATAACAAAAAAGAAAAAACCCACACAATATACTGTATAACCTATTTTTTTTTGTTAAAGATGATGTTAAGAAGAGTAGGTACCCTGTTTCCCCGAAAATAAGACCTAGCGTGATTGTCGGTGATGGCTGCAATATAAGCCCTACCCCCCAAATAAGCCCCACCCTGTTTCCCCGAAAATAAGCCCTACCCTGAAAATAAGACCTACAAGGACTTTAACTAGGGCTTATTTGGGGGGGTAGGGCTTATATTGCAGCCATTACCGACAATCACGCTAGGTCTTATTTTCGGGGAAACAGGGTAGATACCTAACATGTAACGCTTTAAAATTGCACACACTCGTGGAATGGCGCCAAACTACTTTAAAATCTCCATAGAAGATTACTTAGAACCCCCAAACATTATATATACCGGAACCAGAAGTGACGTCATGGCGTCTCTCTGGTCCTCCAAGGCCAGAGAGATGAGCAGAGGCCACATTTCCTTAGCTAATCTCTGTCAACCGCCGGATCGGTTCCCGGGAACCATCGGAAGAGCAAACTCTGATGAGGGACACTTCCTTTCACGGGATGGCTACTCTGCCTTGAGGGGTCTCCCTGAAGCCCCAGCGTAGCCACTCCCAACCAGGACTGTGCTTGGCAGTTGGTTGCCTGATCTGCAGGATCACAGGATCATGGGACATGTAGTCCCAGCATCATGGGGGATTGGTTATCCCTCTATGTGTGCTACCCAAGTTTGGGGGAAGTTTGGGGGAAGTTTTTTGAACCAGAGAACTACAAAAAAAATACTTTTGCCTTTTTTTTATTTATTTATTTATTTATTTATTTTTTATACTTTTTTTTTTCAAAATTGCTATTTTGATAAAAACAAAAAAAGTGCAAAAAAAACAAAAAGCAACTTTAAGGGGTGTATTTAAAAAAATCACATTTGCAATTCATCCGGTAAAAGTGAATGTACGTTTGTTTGTTGTGAATGGGTATTTTCTCTGCCTGATGAATGCTTTTCATCGATTTACAATGGAAAATGCTGCATTTGGCCACCAGATGGCGATAGGTATCATAGAAAATTCCCATGTACAGCCATCTAGTGGTCAAATGCAGTACTTTCAGTTGTAAATCAATGGAAATAGCCTGATAACATTTATTTTATTTTTTTTGGGGGGGGGCTGTGTAATTCTTGTGTTCACAAATGCCTGACACAGGTCAGCCCCTGATGCAGTCTCTTATCACTGGGGGGAGGGGAGACTGGGGAAATGCTTCCTCCTGCCTGCAGCAGATCTATGATACCATCTCAGCCTAGGCAACGTCACTGACTGAAGCTCAAGAACGGCTTTGTAGCCAAAAAATTATATTGTTACTGTTTATTGGGACAAGCCATGATTTTATTCATGCCGACATATCTAAAATATTATATGTTATTAAATTATTAAACACACAATTAAATATGCATTTAATGTTTATTAGTAATATATATATATATATACATATACACAGTATATTTACAAAATGTTTGTTCTTCGGTCTATTTATATATGCTGCTACTAGTCACATTGCTCAGTATACAATGACCACTAGAGGGAGCATTTACCATTCTAGGGAATCACAATAATGAAAATATGGAATAGCAAGGATTTCAAAATGAAAGGCATGTCAAAATTTACTTTCAGCTTATTGTACCATTAATAATGGGAAGATAATATTCAATCACAGAGAATCTTCCAGATTATTAAAATATTAATACAATTATGTAAATAAAATATATTTAATTATTGACATAACTATTATTACACATATAAAAATAGAATACAATTAAATATGTATTTAATATTCAATAGTATTTTATATATATAAACACATATACACACATACTGTGTGTATATATATATATATATATATATATATATATATATATATATATATATATATATAGTATTTTTACCAAATTTTTGTTCTTGGGTTTATACATGCTGCTGCTAGTCACATTGCCCAGTATACAGATGACCACTAGAGGGAGCATTTACAATTCTAATTCTAATTAATGAAAATATGGAACAGCAAGTGTTTCAAAATGAAAGGCATGTCAACATTTGCTTTCAGCTTATTGTCCCATTAATAATGGTAAGATAATGTTCAATCAAAGAGAATCTTCCAGAATATTAAAATATTATTAACAAAATGATGAAAATAAATGTAATAATTGACATAAATATTATTACATATATAATAGATTATATGTTATTAAATTATTAAGAATACAATTAAATATGTATTATGTATATATATATATATATATATATATATATATATATATATATATATATATATATACACACACATATATATATATATATATATATATATATATATATATATACATACTGCATATTTATCAAATGTTTGGGTTTATATATTTTTATATATATTGTTCTTGGGTTTATACATTGCCCAGTATACAGATGATCACTAAAATTATATTTTAACCACTAATATTAATATTAAATACATATTTAATTGTATTCTTAATAACATATAATTAGAATTATATAATATATATATATATATATATATATATATATATATATATATATATATATATATATATATATATACTGTATATTTATCAAACGTTTGTTCTTGGGTTTATATATTGTTATATATATTGTTCTTGGGTTTATACATTGCCCAGTATACAAATGACCACTAAAATTATATTTTGACCACTAATATTAATATTAAATACATATTTAATTGTATTCTTAATAACATATAATTATAATTATATATTATATATATATATATATTGTATATTTATCAAACGTTTGTTCTATGGGTTTATATATTGTTATATATATATATTGTTCTTGGGTTTACACATTGCCCAGTATACAGATGACCACTAGAGGGAGCATTTGCAATTCTAGGGATCACATTCATGAATATATTGAACAGTAAGTGTTTCAAAATGAAAGGCATGTCAACATTCACTTTCAGTTTATTGTCCTATTAATAATGGGAAGATTATGTTCATTCACAGAGAATCTTCTAGAATTTCCCTTTCCAGTTATTTAATATTTCCCGGACTACAGAACATATTGAATAACGCTTCGGGGCAGGCGATCCATTCTTATTTCATCTGTCTCTTCTTCAAATGAAGAAAAATTCCCAGCATTGGAATTACGTTGTAGCGGTAGAAAGCGAGGCCTCCGCCGCCCCCATAAACCCTGTAATCGCTCACTTATGACATCAGCAGAGACATTATCTGATCTGCGCCAATCTCAAGTGTGTTTTACTTTCCCGGCTTCCACGAGACCCTTGGGCTGCCGGCGGCGGAGCGCCCGCCGGTCTTCCTGGCCACGGGATTGGAAACGCTTAGCGAGATCTGGCGCGCTGCTCTTCGCCGCTCTTCCTCGCAGGAAGGTCGTAATCCTGCAAATTAAATTTTAATTGAAAGTAGCGGGTGGCCGGGCCGCCGTCACGCCGCGGCGGCACAAAGGGGGTTAAGCGTCACCTAGCACAAGAATGGCAGACACAGTTGCCATGAGAACCGGTGATGGGGAAGGGGGGGGGATGATATTACTGTTTCTCTATCTGACCTTCTCATGTCATCACCAAACGCCACTCGCTGTCGGACCGATAAATACATTCGTACGGAGTGAAGGTCACTGCCGCGCCATACAGAGGCAGAGGGGCTCCCGACGGGAGTTAAAGAAGAACCCCCGATCTTGTGGAAAAGAAATATATTGATTTAAAAAAATTGGCGATCTTTTGAAGGTGATTAAAGTAGATACAAACCCCATGGGAAGCCAGGGTGGCGATATAAAACAGGTGGTAGAGCCACAGTTTTACCGCCCACGTAAAATGTAGCATACAGCCAAATGTTGCCATCATTACTCTGGACCTACTTCCAACAATCTACTTTATTTTTCTTTTTTTTTTTTTAAAGAGGGTGGGAGGTTTTTGAAGTGTAAAAAATTATTTATAATAGTCCTCCGCGCTACTAAAAGTGAACTTGGTTGAATAAAAATAATAATAATAAGGTGGAAATGCAGCAAAACCCAATAGTGTTCACAACTACACCAGTAAAAAACTATTAAAATTATAATGATCTTGCGCAAAAATGAAGTGTGTTGTCAGTTGCTTATTTCATTTAGGGGTGTATTTATTAAAAAATAAATAAATAAATAAATAAATTGCATAGCCATCCATCCAGTGAATCTGCATGTACATTCATTGTGATCGAATGTTCTTTATGTTCTTTAGGCTATTTCCTCTTCTGAGTGAATATTTGTTTTTTTATTATGGGCAATAGTAAAATACCACATTGTGTCCAATAGGTGGCGCTGAGAGGCATAGGAAACGCATACGGGCTTGCCTTAGTTTAGTTTATTTCATTAGGAGGCCTATTTATTTAAAAAAAACAAAAAAACGCATAGCCATTCATCCAGTGGATCCGCATGTACATTCATTCTGCGTGAATTGTGCATAAGACGAATGTTCTTTAGGCTATTCCCTCTTCTGAGCGAATATTTTTTTTATTATGGGCAGTAGTAAACTATCACATTGTGGCCACTAGATGGAGCTGAGAGGCATAGGAAGTGCATAAGGGCTTTTTCCATAGTTTCGTTTATTTAATTTAGGGGCTTATTGTTTTCAAAAATTGCATATAGTCATTCATCCGATGAATCTGCATGTACATTCGTTCTAAGTGAATTGGGCAAAAAAAGACGAATGTTCTTTAGGCTATAAAGTGAGACAGTTCTGGACCCCCCCTTCCCCCCCTTTTCTTGGGGAGGCAGCAACCTAGCCACTATCCTAAGTGCAGGGTACTGTACGTTTGTTAGTTCTTTAGGCTATGCCTTGTTCCAAGCGAATGTTTTTTTTTTTTTTTTTAAATTATGGGCAGCAGTAAAATACCACATTATGGCCACTAGATGGAGCTGAAGGGCATAAAAAAATGCATAAGGGCTTTCCTTATGAAAATAAGGAATATTAAAAATATTACACATATATATATATATATATATATATATATATATATATATATATATATATATATATATTAAAATATTTAATATTGAATATTAAAAATAATTATAAAAATGCATAGTCATTTGTCCAATGAATCTGCATGTACATTCATTCTAAGTGAATTGGCCAAAAAAAAAAAAAAACAAGTGTTCTTTAGGCTATTCCCTCTTCTGAGCAAATATTGTTTTATTATAGGTAGTAGTAAAATACCGCATTTTGGCCACTAGATGGAGCTGAGAGGCATAGGAAGTGCATAAGGGCTTTCCATAGTTTTTGTTTATTTAATTTAGGGGCCTATTTATTTCAAAAACTGCATAGTCATTCCAACGAATCTGCATGTACACTCCTTCTAAATGAATTGGGAAAAAAAAAAAGATGAATGTTCTTTAGGCAATTCCTTGTTCCGAGCGAATATATATATATATTTTTTTAAATTATGGGCAGCAGTAAAATACCACATTATGGCCACTAGATGGAGCTGACGGGCATAAAAAAAATGCATAAGGGCTTTCCTTAGTTTAGTTTCTATCATTTAGGGGCCTATTTCCTTAAAAAAAAAAAAAGCATAGTCATTTGTCCAATGAATCTGCATGTACATTCATTCTAAGTGAATTGGCCAAAAAACAAAAAAAAAACAAAAACAAAAACGAGTGTTCTTTAGGCTATTCCCTCTTCTAAGCGAATATTGTTTTATTATGGGCAGTAGTAAAATACCACATTTTGGCCACTAGATGGAGCTGACGGGCATAGAAAATGAATAAGGGCTTTCCTTAGTTTAGTTTATTTCATTTAGGGGCCAATTTATCACAAAAAAAAAAACAAACAAAAAAATAAACAATAAATTACATAAGCATTCATCCAGTGAATCCGCATGTACATTCATTCTGTGTGAATTGTGCATAAGACGAATGTTCTTTAGGCTACTCCCTCTTCTGAGCGAATGTTCTTTTTTATCATGGGCATTAGAAAAATACCTCAATTTGGCCACTAGATGGAGCTGAGAGGCATAGAAAATGAATAAGGGCTTTGCGTAGTTTAGTATATTTCCTATTTATTTAAAATGCATAGCCATTTGTCCAATGAATTTGCATGTACATTCGTTCTATGTGAACTGGGTGAAAACAAATGGGTTTTTTTTGGTTTTTTTTAGGCTATTCCCTCTTCTGAGTGATTATTTTCTATATCTTCTAAAAATGAATATTCTTTTGTTTATGGGGGGAGTAGCAAAATACCGCAATGTGGCCACTAGATGGAGCTGAGGGGCAAAGAAAATAAATAAGGGCTTTCCTTAGTTTAGTTTATTTCAATTAGGGTCTTATTTATTACAAAAAAAAAAAAAAAAAAAAAAAAAAAAAACAAAAACGCACAAGCATTCGTCCAGGCAATCTGCATGTACATTAATTCTAAGTGTACTGGGCAAAAAAAACAAAAAACAAAAACGAGTGTTCTTGAGGCTATTCCCTCCTTCTGAGCGAACATTCTTTTATTATGGGCAGTAGTAAAATACCGCATTATGGCCACTAGTTGGAGCTGATGGGGCATACAAAATGAATAAGGGGCTTTCCTTAGTTTAGTTTATTTCATTTAGGGGCCAATTTATTAAAAAAAAAAAAAAACAAACAAACAAAAAATAAAATAAAATAAAAAATTACATAGGCATTCGTCCAGTAAATCCGCATGTACATTCATTCTAAGTGTATTGGGCAAAAAACCCCCAAAAAACAAACAAACAAACAAAAAAAAAAAACGAATGTTCTTTAGGCTATTCCTTCCTTCTGTGCGAATATTCTTTTATTATGGGCAGTAATAAAATACCACAATGTGGCCACTAGATGGAGCTGAGGGGCATAGAAAATGAATAAGGGCTTTTCTTAGTTTAGTTTATTTAATTTAGAGGCCTATTTATTACAAAAGAAAAAAACAAAAAAAAATTACATAGGCATTATTTATTACAAAAAAAAAAATGCATACGCATTACATTCATTCTAAGTGTATTGGACAAAAAAGCAAAAAAAAAAAAAAAACAGAAAAAACAAAAAAACAAAAAACAAATGTTCTTTAGGCTATTCCTTGTTGTAAGCTAATTGTTTTTTTATTATGGGCAGCAGTAAAAAAAAAAAAAAAAAAAAAAAACACATTTTGGCCACTAGATGGAGCTGAAGGGCATAGAAACAAATTAGGGCTTTCTGTAGTTTAGCTTCTTTCTTTTTTTGGTTTTTGTTTGCTTGTTTCTTTATTTGTTTGTTTATTTATTTACTAAAAATAGATTCAGTCAGCGTAAAACTATAATATAAATCCTAATCACAGCAGCTGAATACTTAAGGCCAATATATTGCAATCCTTAAATAAACTATTTAAAATAAATTATTTTTGTATTACATATTTCTTTATTTCGTTTAATTTTATACAGCAAAATAAAGGTAGAAAAAAACTGAGATTTTTTTTTTTTCATTTTGAGACATAAGGCTGAACTTGGCTCCCCTTAATGATTGCAGGGGGAGGATTTAAGTGTTGGGGTGGACTTGCCCTTTAAGGAACCTATTTATTAAAAGATTAAAAAAAATGCACAGCCATTCGTTCCTATGGATATGCATGTAAATTCATTCTGTGTCAATTGGGCAAAAAAAAAAAAAACAAAAAAAAAAAAACCAAATGTTCTTTAGACTATTTCCTCTTTTAAGCAAATATTATATTTATTATGGGCAGTTAAAAAAAAAAAAAAAAAATCATACACATTATGGCCACTAGATGGAGTAGTAGTAATAGAAACTTTCGAATGTACAAATATTCGAATTTACGAATGTACGAATTTTTGAATTTTCAAATCTCCGAATTTCTGAATGTACGAATTCTCGCATTTCCGAATGTGCGAATTTTCGAATTTTCGAATGTACGAATTTTTGAATTTCCGAATTTTTGAATTTTTGAATTTACGAATGTTCAAATTTCCGAATTTTTGAATTTACGAATGTACGAATATTCAAATTTTCGGAAAAATTCATTAAAGGGGTTTTCGTTAATTTTGTTATTTCCAAATTAATGAATTTGTCAAAATTCCTTAAAAAAACGAATTCAGAACTAAACGAATTGCACATGTCTACCACCAAAAAAAAAGGGGCAGAGTCAGACAATGCTCTGTAAGTGAGTAACTGGTTTTATCTCAGCAGCTGCTCATCAAGATATAAATGAAATATAAAAATAAAATGCCTGATGCCAAAGATGTCCACTAGAGGGAGTACAGACAGATCTATCTATGAAATACAGCTATGAAAATATGGAACAGCAAAAGCGTAGAACTGCAAAAGCTGCAACAAAACATGTACATGGGGATAGAAATGAAAACAATAACGGAAAAGCGCTCTTGCCGCGGATGAAATGGCGATATCTTCCATTCACGCTCCCAGAAACAAGCGGGGATTTGTCGTACAGACGCCGGCTGTTTTCACACAGATAAACAGTTGGCGGATATTAGATGAAGAAAACAAACAAAATCCCGGCAAAACGCGGCAAAACTGAAGTTGGTCAGGCGGATCATCCGCCCGTACAAATAATCGCCCGCACTGTACCGGAACGGCTAAACCCGCAATATTGCTTCTATCCCTGCAAGACGCCACGACGCCTCCTCTCATTCTTCTCTATGGGAAGACACCGAACACAGAGGAGGTCACATGTATGGAGGTTTTATCATTTATTACATTTATACATCACCGGCTGATTACATGTTTCAGGAAACGTTCGAGATTCTCACAATTATTATTATTACTCTTATTATTTTTACTATTATTATTATTATAACTTCCATATTTACTGCTAGCTCTATAACAAACACACTGCAATAGCAATATTACCGGTGATTGATTCTCAACTCCATGTGGCTTGAGTGATCAAGAGAGGTAATTAGCTTTACGACCCTAGCCTGTGTCTGGCCTGGCCCTGGCCATCTCCTCTCCCATATTCAGGTGTCTCACATCAGACCCAATAATGACCAACTGAGAAATGCATCCCAGCTTAGTCTCTCTATAAATTTATGGCAGCTTATGGGGTGGCGCAGACATCATGGCTCTTTCCTGAGTGGCTCTGTCACGAGTGATGCGCAGTTTCACCAAAGCAGGATAACTAAAGCTGCATGAACAACAGGAACTCTGCTCCACTCTGCAAGACGACAAGCAAACCAACTTTGAAATGTATTTTATATTAGGTTAGTTTCCCACTCTCTATCCACTAACATGCTCCTTATTCTCTTCCTTCTCACATTGGTGTCTTCTATCCTCAAATTATCTTTACTCTACTCCTCCTCTCTTCCCTGCAGCATGCACATATCACCCTCACTCCTACCCTCTCCCTACTATGGCACTCCCCTAACCACATGCAGAATTAGGCCCCGACCGTTACAACCCTGGCAAACTGACAACACTAGAAATCTCAAGAGACATTGCCGTGCTCTTGAACGACTGTGGCGTAAAACCAAATGCCTGCAAGACTTCACCCTATATAAATCTGCCCTTCTAAAATACAATTCATGCCTCCATGCTGCCAAACAAGCCTACTTTGTCTCTCTTATTAATTCCTTGTCATCCAGTCCCCGTCGGCTCTTCTCAACCTTTAACTCTATGCTTCGTCCACCACCCCCTCTACCCACTAACTCACTCACTGCCCAAGAGATTGCCAATCACTTCAAAGACAAGATCGATGCAATTCGTGAGGACATCTCCACTGTGCGGACATCTTCCCCACCCATCATACCTTGCCCAGCAGCACATTCAACCCTCTCCTCTTTTGAATTGGCTACTACGGAAGAGGTTACAAAAATTTTCTCGAATGCCCACCTAACCAATTGTCCCTTGGATCCTGTTCCCTCACAACTACTACGGTCACCCTCTTCTTCTATCCTATGCTCCCTCACCCACATCTTCAATCTCTCCCTTTCTAGTGGCATTTTCCCCTCCCCTCTAAAACATGTACAGATCACTCCCATTCTTAAAAAGCCCTCACTGGACCCTACCGACCTGAACAACTTAAGACCCATCTCATTACTCCCATTCACCTCTAAACTTCTAGAACGCTTATTCTACAACCGTCTTAGCTCCTACCTCAATGAAAATAACCTTCTTGACCCCTTACAGTCTGGCTTTCGCTCGCAGCACTCCACGGAAACTACCTTACTAAAACTCACTAACGATTTACTAACTGCTAAAACCAACAGCCAGTACTCCATACTCCTACTACTTGACCTCTCTGCGGCCTTTGATACTGTTGACCACCCGCTCCTTCTCAATAAACTACATTCCCTTGGCCTCCGAGATTCTGCTCTATCCTGGTTCTCTATCTATCACAGCGCCCTAGAGGAACATAAAGTCCAATGGCCCTCCCTTCCTTACACACGAGTCTGGGTTAGATGACAGATGATTAACCACTTGCCGCCCGCCCACCTTCAAATGATGGCCTCCCAGAACGGCCGCTCTCACACGCCCCCAGGGCCGCACCTTGTGTTGCTAGGACACGGCGCGACCCCAATCTGTGTAGAGAGCCGCGTCCGTGGCCTTTAACCATGTGATTGGCTGACAGAGTGTGAGGAGAGGAGAGACGATCAGCGGCATCTCCTCACAGGGGACAGCTAGGGATGTAATCAGGGCACTGATCATCAGTGCCCTGATTACAATTAAGCACCCACCACTGCCAGCAATCAGTGCCAACCAGTGCCCACAAGGGCCAGCAATCAGTGGCCATTAGTGATGCCAGTCAGTGCTGGCTATCAGTGCTGCCCATCAATGCTCACCACTGCTGCCCATCAATGCCACCCATCAATGCCCATCAGTGCCGCCTATCTGTTCCCACCAGTGCCGCCTATCTGTGCCTACCAGTGCCGCCTATCTGTGCCCACCAGTGCCGCCTATCTGTGCCCACCAGTGCCGCTTATCTGTGCCCACCAGTGCCGCCTATCTGTGCCCACCAGTGCCACCTATCTGTGCCCACCAGTGCCGCCTATCTGTGCCCACCAGTGCCACCTATCTGTGCCCACCAGTGCCACCTATCTGTGCCCAGTGCCACCCATCAGTGCTGCCCATCAGTGCTCATCAGTGCCATATATCAGTGCCCATAAGTGCGGCATATTCTTACCTCCTCAATAAGTACCGCCTCATCAGCGCCCATCAGTGAAAGAGAAAAATTACTTATTTACAAAATTTACTGACAGAAACCAAGAAAAACTTTTTGTTTTTTCAACATTTTTGGTCTTTTTTTTTTTTTTTTTTTAAGCAAAAAATATAAAAACCCCAGGAGTGATTAAATACCAACCAAAATAAAGCTCTATTTGTGTGAAGAAAATGATACAAATTTCACATGGTTACAGTGTTGTATGACCGCGCAATTGTCATTCAAAGTGCGACAAAATTCTATTTTCACAGGCTCTGATTCTCAGCCACTTAATCAGGGTAAGAATTAAACCCACCGCCGAACACTTCACTGGTTAACTGCGCCGTACCTTTAAATTTCTTTTATGACCGATGTGACTTGTTGGCGGTTTATAGACCGCCATAATGTATGCGATCGATTAATCACTATTATTGACATCTAATTACACGCTACAATGATAGTTTATGGATGAGCCGGGACCCCCGACCCCAGATCATTGGCTGCTGCCTAGCCCAGCACAACGCTGTGATATACGCCAGTCTATAAATCCAGGATGTGTATCAGAAGAGAAACACTTGACCAGGCTTAACGGACTGCGATAAATACACGCTGATAATATAAGATGGACTATTGAGGACTCACCAGGAGAAACAAGCAGATTTATGTAGGAAGAGTATTTACTATGACAGATAAGTGTAATACGGGGGGGGGGGAGGAGTTCCATGGTTTTGGTAGACAAGACTTTTGATTGATTACGTTAATTGATTAAAGTAACTTTATTTTAAATCATGTAAATTCAGATACATTTCTGAAAGCAGCCACATAACACCCCCCCCCCCCCCCAAGTGTGCTGGATCCCACCAAACTATCCTGACCTGGAATGGAATAGACAGTCCCACAGGTCTTTGTCATCTATGGTGAACCATTTGGTCTGGTATCTGCTCATTCTAATCTATGGTGGACCATTTGGTCTGGTAGCTGCTCATTCTCATCTATGGTGGACCATTTAGTCTGGTAGCTGCTCATTCTCATCTATGGTGGACCATTTGGTCTGGTAGCTGCTCATTCTCATCTATGGTGGACAGTTAGGTCTGGTAGCTGTCTATTCTATCCCACGGTGGACAGTTTGGTCTGGTGGCTGCCCATTCTCATCTATGGTGGACAGTTTGGCCTGGTTGCTGCCTATTCTATACCATGGTAGACAGCATCCAGCAGAAACCCATGGGGACTGCTGGATGCTGTCCACCATGCAATGGAATAGGCAGCAACCGGACTACACTATCCACCATAGATGAGAATGGGCAGCCACCAGACCAAACTTTCCACCATGGGATAGAATAGACAGCTACCAGACCAAACTGTCCACCATAGATGAGAATGAGCAGCTACCAGACCAAACTGTCCACCATAGATGACGAAGAGCAGCTACCAGACCAAACTGTCCACCATAGATGAGAATGGGCAACCACCAGACCAAACTGTCCACCATAGATGAGAATGGGCAGCCACCAGACCAAACTATACACCATGGGATAGAATAGACAGCTACCAGACCAAACTGTCCACCATAAAAGAGAATAGGCAGTTGCTATTTGCTTTCCCATATCGTCCACCAAAGACAACGGGCAATTGACAGACCAAACTGTCCACTGTAGGAGAGAATGGGCAGCTGCCAGGCCATAGTGTCCACTAGGGATGAGCTTCGTGTTCGAGTCGAACCCATGTTCGACTCGAACATCGGCTGTTCGATCGTTCGCCGAATTGCGAACGTTATGGGCCGTTCGCGCTAAATTCGTGTGGCGCGTCACGGCCCATAATTCACTGCGGCATCGCAGTGCATTGCTGGCTGATGATTGGCCAAGCATGCACTATGACCCGCATGCTTGGCCAATCACAGCGCTGTCAGTAGAGAGAGCTGTAATTGGCCAAAGCCAGGGTGGCTTTGGCCAATTATGGCTCAGGGGATTTAGTACACACCCCACACTATATAAGGCCGCCTGCACGGCGGCCCTGTGTAGTGTGTGTTCCGGTGTGCTGAGAGATAGAGAGAGAGAGAGACAGTGTCATTTGATTTGAGTTAGATAGATTAGGCAGAACAGTCAGTCAGTTAGCTGCACTTACAGTGTATTGTGTATATATATGCATCCCAGGTGTTGCATATATATATATATATACACTGTATTCAGTTTAGCTAGATCCGTTCCTGTTATCTTCTATCTAGACTATTTACATTTAATGCAGTGCGTCCTGCTCACAGTGTTCAGCTAGATCCGTTCCTGCTATTTACATTTAGTGCAGTGCGTCCTGCTCACAGTGTTCAGCTAGATCCGTTCCTGTTATCTTCTAGACTATTTACATTTAGTGCAGTGCGTCCTGCTCACAGTGTTCAGCTAGATCCGTTCCTGCAATTTACATTTAGTGCAGTGCGTCCTGCTCACAGTGTTCAGCTAGATCCGTTCCTGCTATTTACATTTAGTGCAGTGCGTCCTGCTCACAGTGTTCAGCTAGATCCGTTCCTGCTATTTACATTTAGTGCAGTGCGTCCTGCTCACAGTGTTCAGCTAGATCTGTTCCTGCTATTTACATTTAGTGCAGTGCGTCCTGCTCACAGTGTTCAGCTAGATCCGTTCCTGTTATCTTCTAGACTATTTACATTTAGTGCAGTGCGTCCTGCTCACAGTGTTCAGCTAGATCCGTTCCTGCAATTTACATTTAGTGCAGTGCGTCCTGCTCACAGTGTTCAGCTAGATCCGTTCCTGCTATTTACATTTAGTGCAGTGCGTCCTGCTCACAGTGTTCAGCTAGATCCGTTCCTGCTATTTACATTTAGTGCAGTGCGTCCTGCTCACAGTGTTCAGCTAGATCCGTTCCTGCTATTTACATTTAGTGCAGTGCGTCCTGCTCACAGTGTTCAGCTAGATCCGTTCCTGCTATTTACATTTAGTGCAGTGCGTCCTGCGCACAGTGTTCAGCTAGAGCCGTTCCTGCTATTTACATTTAGTGCAGTGCGTCCTGCTCACAGTGTTCAGCTAGATCCGTTCCTGTTATCTTCTAGACTATTTACATTTAGTGCAGTGCGTCCTGCTCACAGTGTTCAGCTAGATCCGTTCCTGTTATCTTCTAGACTATTTACATTTAGTGCAGTGCGTCCTGCTCACAGTGTTCAGCTAGATCCGTTCCTGCTATTTACATTTAGTGCAGTGCGTCCTGCTCACAGTGTTCAGCTAGATCCGTTCCTGTTAAATTCCTACTGACCGGCAGGCTTGTCTGGTTACAGTATATAAAGCTACCTGAAGAAAATTACAGGTGTTCTATTTGATCCTATTAGTACCACGGTCAGGCAGCTAGACTATTTACATTTAGTACAGTGCGTCCTGCTCACAGTGTTCAGCTAGATCCGTTCCTGTTATCTTCCTACTGACAGGCAGGCTTGTCTGGTTACAGTATATAAAGCTACCTGAAGAAAATTACAGGTGTTCTATTTGATCCTATTAGTACCACGGTCAGGCAGCTAGACTATTTACATTTAGTACAGTGCGTCCTGCTCACAGTGTACAGCTAGATCCGTTCCTGTTATCTTCCTACTGACAGGCAGGCTTGTCTGGTTACAGTATATAAAGCTACCTGAAGAAAATTACAGGTGTTCTATTTGATCCTATTAGTACCACGGTCAGGCAGCTAGACTATTTACATTTAGTACAGTGCGTCCTGCTCACAGTGTACAGCTAGATCCGTTCCTGTTATCTTCCTACTGACAGGCAGGCTTGTCTGGTTACAGTATATAAAGCTACCTGAAGAAAATTACAGGTGTTCTATTTGATCCTATTAGTACCACGGTCAGGCAGCTAGACTATTTACATTTAGTACAGTGCGTCCTGCTCACAGTGTACAGCTAGATCCGTTCCTGTTATCTTCCTACTGACAGGCAGGCTTGTCTGGTTACAGTATATAAAGCTACCTGAAGAAAATTACAGGTGTTCTATTTGATCCTATTAGTACCACGGTCAGGCAGCTAGACTATTTACATTTAGTACAGTGCGTCCTGCTCACAGTGTTCAGCTAGATCCGTTCCTGTTATCTTCCTACTGACAGGCAGGCTTGTCTGGTTACAGTATATAAAGCTACTTGAAGAAAATTACAGGTGTTCTATCCCAGCTTAGTGCAGCTACAGGCCATTAGTATGTCTGGAAGGCCAAGAAGGAGAGGCAGACAGTCACAAGCCAATAAGAGAGGGCAAGCAGGCTCTGTGTCTAGTGCTGGTCGTGGAGACGGTGCATCCTCATCAGCACGTGGCCATGGGACACGCTTGGCCTTTTTTTCGGCAGCTGGCCATGTTGAGCCGCAACATGCGGAAGACTTGGTCGAGTGGATGACCAAGCCGTCCTCATCCTCCTCATCCTCTCTCACCCATGCCCAGGGTGCTTTGTCTGGCAAAGCAGCGGCCTCTTCCCTCAGCTCAATGTCATCAGTGACTCCTTCCCTAGCTCCACCATGTCCTCATGAGGATTCCCTCGAACTGTTTGACCACAGTGTTGGGTACATGCTCCAGGAGGATGCCCAGCGTTTGGAAGGCTCTGATGACGATACTGAGCTCGATGAAGGCAGTAACATGAGCGCGGACAGAGGGGGTGCCCAAGAAGGACAGCAATCTGGCAGTCATGCTCCCCCTGCTGCAGCATACTGCCAGGTTTGCTCCAGTGATGAGGAGGGAGGGGATGATGAGGTCACTGACTCAACGTGGGTGCCTGATAGGAGAGAGGAGGAGGAGGAGGAGGAGGAGGAGGAGGAGGCGGCAGCACATCACCAACGAGGCAGGATGCCCTCCAGGGGCCAGCCTAAGGGCAGCACATTGACTGCATCACACCCCAAAGCTCCACATGTGCAGGGCGCTGCAGTCTCTGCGCGTTATTCAAAAAGTTCTTTGGTGTGGGCCTTTTTTGAGACGAGTGCATCAGATCGCACCGCTGCTATTTGCAACATATGTCTCAAGCGTATCTCGCGTGGCCAAAATATCTCCCGCTTGGGTACCACATGCTTGACCAGACATATGTTGACCTGCCATGCAGTTCGTTGGCAAGCGTATCTAAAAGACCCACACCAAAGAACAAAGAGGATCTCTCCTTGCTCCTCATCAGCTGAGATTTCCAACCCCACTAGACCTTCAGTCCTCTCTGAGACCTGCAGTGAGAGGAATGAAGGTGTAGAATTAGGTGTGTCACAGCCAAGTACTTGTGGGCAATCTGCTTTTGGTACACCGACGTCAGATTGTACCAGGCAAATTTCCCTGCCCCAGCTGCTGCACCGCCGAAAGAAGTTTGCTCCCAGCCATCCACATGCCCAGCGGTTGAATGCTAGCTTGGCAAAATTGCTAGCACTTCAACTGCTGCCTTTTCAGTTGGTAGACTCTGCCCCCTTCCGTGAGTTTGTGGAATGTGCGGTTCCTCAGTGGCAGGTACCCAAACGCCACTTTTTCTCACGGAAGGCGATTCCGGCTCTCTACCGGCATGTGGAAGGCAATGTCCATGCCTCGCTGGACAGGGCGGTCAGCGGTAAGGTGCATATTACCGCTGACTCATGGTCCAGCAGGCATGGACAGGGACGTTACCTAAGTTTCACGGCGCATTGGGTGACTCTGCTGGCAGCTGGGAAGGATGCAGGACAAGGTGCAGTAGTGTTGGAGGTTGTTCCGCCACCACGCCTCCAAAATGCTGATTGTGACACACCTCTCTCCTCCACCCCCTCCTCTTCTTCTTCCTCCATGGCCTCTTCCTCGGAACCAGCGGTGCTCCGTAGGCGTTCAAGGGGCTACGCAAGTACGCAGGCCAAAAGATGCCATGCGGTGCTTGAGCTGGTGTGCTTGGGGGACAGGAGCCACACTGGGGCAGAGGTTCTGTCAGCTCTGCAGGGGCAGGTTCAGAGGTGGTTGACGCCACGCCAACTTAAGGCAGGAATGGTGGTTTGCGACAATGGCACCAACCTCCTCTCTGCCCTCCGACAGGGACAAATGACCCATGTGCCCTGTTTGGCTCACGTCCTTAACTTGGTGGTGCAGCGGTTCTTGGGCAGGTACCCGGGCTTACAGGATGTCCTGAGGCAGGCCAGGAAAGTCTGTGTGCATTTCCGCCGGTCATATAATGCCAGTGCTCGGCTGACGGACCTCCAAAAGGAGTTTAACCTGCCCAAGAACCGCCTAATCTGTGACATGCCCACCAGGTGGAACTCAACGTTGGCCATGCTGCAGCGGCTGCACACGCAGCAGAGGGCCATCAATGAGTACCTGTGCGACTATGGCACCAGGACAGGGTCAGGGGAGCTTGGTTTTTTTTCCCCACGCCAGTGGGCCATGATCAGGGATGCATGCACTGTCCTGTCACCATTCGAGGAGGCCACGAGGATGGTGAGCAGTGACAGTGCATGCATCAGTGACACTGTCCCCCTTGTCCACCTGTTGGAGCACACGCTGCGTGGAATAATGGACAGGGCACTTGAGGCAGAACAGAGGCAGGAAGAGGAGGACTTCCTTAGCTCTCAAGGCCCCCTTTATCCAGACAGTGTTCCTGCGTGCCCGCCGATCACACAGGAAGAGGACGAGGAGGAAGAGGAGGAGGAGGAAGATTGTGTCAGTATGGAGGTGGAGCCTGGCACTCAGCATCAGCAGCAGTCTTTAAGGGATCAGTCCCAAGAAACACATGGACTTGTACGTGGCTGGGAGGAGGTGGCTGCGGACCATGTCGTTCTTAGTGACCCAGAGGACTCCGGACCGAATGCCTCAGCAAACCTACGCTGCATGGCCTCCCTGATCCTGCAAAGCCTGCGTAAGGATCCTCGTATTCGTGGTATCAAGGAGAAGGACCAATACTGGCTGGCAACCCTCCTTGATCCACGTTACAAGGGTAAGGTTGCGGACCTTATCTTGCCATCGCAGAGGGAGCAGAGGATGAAACATCTTCGGGAGGCCTTGCAGAAAGGTCTGTGCAACGCGTTCCCAGAGACTGGGAGGTTACAAACTCCTGTTTCTGGACAACGTGTTGCTGAGGCTTCGGTCAGTCAAAGAAGGAGCGGTGGAGAAGGTGGCCGTCTGACCGATGCGTTCAGACAATTTTTTGGTCCGCAGCCCCAAGGTATGATCGGTTCCAGCAACCATCGCCAGCGTCTGTTTTACATGGTGCAGGAATACCTAGGGGCAAGATCAGACTTGGACACCTTTCCCACCGAAAATCCTCTGGGTTACTGGGTCTTGAGGATGGATCACTGGCCAGAGCTTGCACAGTATGCAATTGAGCTACTGGCCTGTCCTGCATCCAGCGTTCTTTCGGAACGCACATTCAGTGCTGCTGGAGGCGTGGTAACCGATCACAGGGTGCGTCTGTCCACCGACTCGGTCGATCGGCTGACCTTCATAAAAATGAATGAGTCTTGGATCACCACCAGCTACCAAGCACCTGATGCTGATGTAACCGAATAATTTTTTTTGAAATCTCAGATCCCTTCAAAGACTGCCTATGCTGATGCTGAGTGACTATCCCTGAGTAATTATCCTCTTCCTCCTCAATCATCACGCTGATAGCTTGTAAGAACATTTTTGGTTCTGGGCGCCACCACCAGTGCCTAAGGCACAATTTTTCAGCCCCTGTTTAACAGGGGCGTGTAATTACAATTTTTGATGTAATACTTTGCAGCAGGGCTCGTACCTGCATTCCAACTAGAGTGTCTGTGAGGGGTTGCAGTGTTGTGGCACCAGCACCAGTGCCTAGGGCCCAATTTTTCTGCCCCTGTCTAACAGGGCCGTGTAATTACAATTTTTGATGCAATACTTTGCAGCAGGGCTCGTTCCTGCGTTCCAACTAGAGTGTCTGTGAGGGGTTGCAGTGTTGTGGCACCAGCACCAGTGCCTAAGGCCCAATTTTTCTGCCCCTGTCTAACAGGGGCGTGTAATTACAATTTTTGAAGCAATAATTTGCAGCAGGGCTCGTTCCTGCGTTCCAACTAGAGTGTCTGTGAGGGGTTGCAGTGTTGTGGCACCAGCACCAGTGCCTAAGGCCTAATTTTTCAGCTCCTGTTCAACAGGGGCATGTAATTACAATTCTTGATCTAATATTTCACAGCAGGGCCCTGTGAGGGCTTACAGTGTTGTGGCCACAGCAACACCTAAGGCCCAAATTTCTGCTGAGTATATAGGGCAGGACCCTACTTTCAAACATCTAACTTACAAACGACTCCTACTTGTAAACGGAAGGAGACAACAGGAAGTGAGATGAAATCTACCCCTAGGAAGGGAAATTCTCTCCTGTAAGAGTTAATATGGGAAAACAAGTTCTCCTTTCCACTGATGCTTTCCAATCCTTGTTCCACAAAAAAACCCAAATTTTCAAAAAACATTTTTCATTGGGACAAAAAAGTGAGGTGAAATCTTCTGAAGAGGAGGAAAGACAGCAAAACAAATGTCACAGGGGTGATAACCCTTCCCTATGTTTTCCAAAAAGCTTAGAAAAGATTTTTTGGCTGGAGCTAAACACGTTAAAAATGTTCAAAATTACAAACAGATTCTACTTAACAACAAACCTACAGTCCCTGTCTTGTTTGCACCGCCTGTATACTGCTGTTCAGAGTATATAGGGCCTGGTGGCCCCACACCTTTCCTTATTTTAATTTGGGTGCGGGGTTCCCCTTAATATCCATACAAGACCCAAAGGGACTGGTAATGGACTGGGGGGTACCCATGCCGTTTGTCTCACTGATTTTCATCCATATTGCCATGACCCGACATGACATTAAACCCGCAAGCAGTTTTAAATGAGATTTTTTCCTTTAAAAATGACATTTGGTGCAGGGACTGTTCTAAACATGGGAAACACGCGTCACTTTACAGGCATACTATAGACACCCCCCAGGTACGATATTTAAAGGAATATTTCACTTTTTTTTTTTTACTTTAAGCATCATTAAAATCACTGCTCCCGAAAAAACGGCCGTTTTTAAAAGTTTTTTTTGCATTGATACATGTCCCCTGGGGTAGGACCCGGGTCCCCAAACCCTTTTTAGGACAATACCATGCAAATTAGCCTTTAAAATGAGCACTTTTGATTTCGAACGTTCGAGTCCCATAGACGTCAATGGGGTTCTAACGTTCGTGCGAACTTTCGGTCCGTTCGCGGGTTCTGGTGCGAACCGAACCGGGGGGTGTTCGGTTCATCCCTAGTGTCCACCAAAGAAGAGAATAGGCTGCTGCTGGCCCAAATTGTTCACCATAAAATAGAATGGGCAGCTGTCAGACCAAACTCTCTACCATAGAACAGAATAGGCAACTGTCAGACCAAACTGTCCACCATAGAAGAAAATGGGCAAATGCCATTCACTGAAGAGAATGGGCAGCTGCCAGACCAACCTGTCCACCATAGAAGAGAATGGGCAGTCGCCAGCCCACACATCCACCAAAGAGAAAGGGCAGATGCTGGACCAAGCTGTCCACCATAGAAGAGAATAGGCAGTTGCCAGACCAATCTGTCCACTATAGAAGAAAATGCGAAGCCGCCCAGACAAATCTGTCCACCACAGAAGAGAAGAGGCAGCCGCCAGACCAAACTGCCCACCACAGAAGAGAATAGGCAGCCCCCCTCACCAAACTTTCCATAAAAGAAAATGGGCACCTGCCAGATCAAACTATCCACCACAGAATAGAATGGGCAGCCTTCAGACTAACCTGTCCACTATAGAACGGAATGCAATGCTGCCAGACCAAACTGTCCACCGTGGAAGAGAATGGGCAGCTGCCAGTACATATCGTCCACCATATAAGAGAATAGGCAGCTGCCAGACAAAACTGTCCACCATAGAAAAGATGAGCTGCTGCCAGAACACACTGTCCACCACAGAGGAGAATGAGCTGCCACTAGACCACACTGTCCACCACAGAGGAGAATGAGCTGCCACTAGACCACACTGTCCACCACAGAAGAGGCCGGGCAGCTGCCAGACTAAACTGTTCATCACAGAAGAAAATAGGTAGCCACCAAACCAACCAGTCCACCATGAAAATCTTTGGGCAGCCATCAAATCAAACTGTCCATCACTGAAATGAATGGACATCTACCCTACTGAGGTGAAAATGTGGTTCTAATCTGCTGATGTAACTCCAAGAAAAATCTAGGGCTTCCTTGTTTAGGAAACGTGTAACTTGCCACAAAGAAATGAGTGGCCCCTTAAGGTTTAGACCTGCTTTAAAGGTTAACGTTATTCCCTGGTAGCCCATCAAGCCAGCTACAGTACTTACCAAGGATCTATATTAAAACCTTTTCCATTCAGCAACCTGTAGTGTATGGTGACTGCTCATTTAATCTAATGGTCTATAACTACTAAAGTCACCGCTGAGCCGGGTTCTGGAGGGGGGTCAGGGGTTCCTGAACTGGAACACAAGAAATGAGAAACGATTTCGAGGGAAATTCACACTTCCTCTGGAATTAATTCTCTGTACCTATTTTAATCCACACAATCTCACACTTCCAATGAGATCTGCTGCGCTGGGTTTTCATCTCTGTATCTCCTGGAATTTAAAGGAGCACTCCAGTCACAAATGAGCATTTCATGCTTAAAGCCAACCCTGGGCACAAGGAGGAAAACTGCCCTTGTAGTGGGGTCCTCCCCACTGCAAGGGTTAAATGAGGGTAGAAGGATAAGGAGTAATTACATTACCTAGCTTCAGCGGGGTCCCTACAGCAGTGCGACCAGTGCTGTGAAGCCTCCTCTATAAGGTGCTCCAGGTTGCGGTCGCACTCCTGCCTCCTTTTATAAGGTGCTCCTAGCTCCAGTTGCTCTCCTGCCTCCTCTATAAGGTGGTCTTACTCCTGCCTCCTTTAAGGTGCTCTTGCTTGCGGTCAAACTCCTGCCTCCTCTATAAGGTGCTCCTGGCCTCGGTTGCTCTCCTGCCTCCTCTATAAGGTGCTCCTGTACGTGGTCGCACTCCTGCCTCCTTTAAGGTGCTCTTGGTTTGTGGTCAAACTCTTGCATCCTTTATAAGGTGCTTCTGGCCACAGTCATAACTCCTGCCTACTCTATAAGGTGCTCCCGGCTGTGGTCACCCTCCTGCCTCCTCTCTATAAGGCACTTCTGGCTGTGGTCGCACTCCTCCTGCCTCCTCTATAAGGGGCTCCTAGCTCCAGTCGCACTCCTGCCTTCTCTATAAGGTACTCCTGGCAACGGTCGCAATTCTTCCTCCTCTACAAAGTCCTCTTGGTTGCGGTCTCACTCCTCCTGCCTCCTCTATAAGGTGCTCCTGGTTGCGGTCTCACTCCTCCTGCCTCCTCTACAAGGTGCTCCTGGTTGCGGTCACACTCCTCCTGCCTCCTCAATAAGGTACTCCTAGCTCCTGTCGCACTCCTGCCTCCTCTATAAGGTGCTCCTGGCAGCGGTCGCAATTCTTTCTCCTCTATAAAGTCCTCCTGGTTGCAGTTGCACTCCTGCTCCTCTATAAGGTGCTCCTGGTTGTGGTCACACTCCTGCCTCCTTTAAGGTGCTCTTGGTTGCAGTCAAACTCTTGCATCCTTTATAAGGTGCTTCTGGTCACAGTCATACTTCCTACCTCCTCTATAAGGTACTCCTGGCTGTGCTCGCCCTCCTACTGCCTCCTCTATAAGGTACTCCTAGCTCCAGTCGTACTCCTACCTCCTCTATAAGGTGCCCCTGGCAGCGGTTGCAATTCTTCCTCCTCTATAAAGTCCTCCTGGTTGCAGTTGCACTCCTGCTCCTCTATAAGGTGCTCCTGGTTGCGGTTGCACTCCTCCTACCTCCTCTATGAGGTGCTCCTGGTTGCGATCGCATTCCTCCTGCCTCCTCTATGAGGTGCTCCTGGTTGCGGTCGCACTCTAACCTCTTCTATAAGGTGCTCCTGGCTGCTTCCTATAAGGTACTCACTTTAATTTCTTTCAATGAGGGATTCGTTTGGGGAGCCTTTAGGGTGAGAGGGGGGGGTCTCTCGTTCTTCTGCAATAAAAACCCCAGCGCCAATCTGATAACAGCTTTCAGATAGTTAAAAAGTGTCTTTACCCATACATAAAAAAAAAAAAAAAAACAGCACCAAAACCTTGTGCACCTTTTACACATGACTGAGACCTGAATATTCATGTTGCCGGTTATACAGTGATGAGCATTTCATCCATTTAGTCACCCCTCTCTGCACTCCTAAGAATCAAACTTCTCCTTCGCATCGTGTGCCGCCATGTGTGATGTGTACGTCCCCCGCATACATTATTCTCCGCACATGGAAAGACTGTCACTAATGATGAACAACGATAATCCAAAAGGGAAATTATTCCATCGCCTCTAACCCGTTCTATTCCTGGAAATAGCGCAGAGCGTGGCCCGCCGCAGATTACAGGCTGTGTACGAAATAACCGCGTTTTACTTCTCCGGAGGTAGGGATGAGGTGAAATGGAGTGGAATTGTTATTTAATGGTCGAAAAGGCTGAAATTCCCCCCCCCCCCCAAACACCTTTCTAAAGGGCAATTCCTCCGGGGAAAATGGTTTTACGGGAAGTTTAACCCCCTTCATGACCGGAGGTCATTGACACCTAGATTACCAGACGAAATTTACCAGAAGCACCGGGTAATATAACTCTATGACCAATCTGCCTGCCTATTCCATTATTATAATATAGTATTATAATATAATTATATCTTATAAATAAATATTATATTATAATACTATATTATAATATAATATAATCAAAGGGTAACTCCACTTTCGTGGCAAAAAAAAAAATAGCAAATTAAAAAAAATATATATATATAGCGTATATAATTGCGACACAAGTCATATTGTAATTGAATGTTATTAAAAATGACCTTTCCTTTTCAATCTGCAGCCGCTGTCATTTTCTGAAAATGCAAAGCAATATGGCTACCTGGAGTTGTTCTGTACACAGAATGTGTACTGACCACCGCCCAAAAACATCATTTCCTGCTTGTCTGATTGGCTCACCAATTTTCCTAGAAGTCTGCACTAAGATACAAGTCAGATTTCAGGCATCCCCTGCAACATGAATGTAATTTTTGGTGAGATACTCCCAATAGGAACACGTCTAAAGGGATGCAGGCCCAGCAGCTTTCCTCATTAGTGCTCTGCGGCTGCTACAGCTGACTGATAATCATGAAACCACGCCCATTAGACCCGCAGAGGCACAGAGGAACAAACAGGGATTTCTTCAGAATAACAAAAGGTAGGAATCTGCAACAAAGGTTGTTATAATCCTTGCAATGTACATAAATCACCCAGAGGGGAATTTTTTTTTTCTAAACAAAAGTGGAGTTATGCTTTAAATAATTTTTACATTTTTTAAAGCTTTTTTGGGCTTAACTGTTTTAATAAACACCCTGTCAGGTATCTACCCATCTACCAATCCATCTACTCATCCATCTACCCATCTACCTATCTACCCATCCATCTACTCATCCATCTACCCATCCGATACCCATCCATCTACCCATCCATCTACTCATCCATCTACTCATCCATCTACCCATCCGATACCCATCCATCTACCCATCCATCTACTCATCCATCTACTCATCCATCTACCCATCCGATACCCATCAATCCACCCATCCATCTACTCATCCATCTACCCATCCATCTACTCATCCATCTACCCATCCGATACCCATCCATCTACCCATCCATCTACTCATCCATCTACTCATCCATCTACCCATCCGATACCCATCAATCCACCCATCCATCTACTCATCCATCTACCCATCTACCCATCTACCAATCCATCTACTCATCCATCTACCCATCTACCCATCTACCTATCCATCTACTCATCCATCTACTCATCGATCTACTCATCCATCTACTCATCCATCTACCCCATCCATCTACCCATCCATCTACCCATCCATCTACCCATCCATCTACTCATCCATCTACCCATCCATCTACCCATCTACTCATCCATCTACTCATCCATCTACTCATCCATCTACCCATCTACTCATCCATCTACTCATCCATCTACCCATCTACTCATCCATCTACCCATCTACTCATCCATCTACCCATCTACTCATCTACTCATCCATCTACCCATCCATCTACTCATCCATCTACCCATCCATCTATCCTTCTACTCATCCATCTACTCATCCATCTACTCATCCATCCACTCATCCATCCACTCATCCATCCACTCATCCATCCACTCATCCAGCTACTCATCCAGCTACTCATCCATCTATCCATCCATCTACTCCTCCATCTACTCATCCATCTACCCATCTACTCATCCATCTACCCATCTACTCACCCATCTACCCATCCATCTACTCATCCATCTACTCATCCATCTACCCATCTACTCATCCATCTACCCATCTATCTACTCATCCATCTACCCATCTACCTATCCATCTACCCATCTACCAATCCATTTACCCATCCATCTACTCATCCATCTACTCATCCATCTACCCATCCATCTACTCATCCATCTACCCATCCATCTACCCATCCATCTACTCCTTCATTTACTCGTCCATATATCCATCTACTCATCCATCTACCCATCTATCTACCCATCCATCTACCCATCCATCTACTCATCCATCTACTCATCCATCTACCCATCCATCTACCCATCCATCTACTCATCCATCTACTCATCCATCTACCCATCCATCTACTCATCCATCTACTCATCCATCTATCCATCTACTCATCCATCTATCCATCCATCTACTCCTCCATCTACCCATCCATTTACTCATCCATCTATCCATCTACTCATCCATCTACACATCCATCTACTAATTCATCTAACCATCCATCTACTCATCCATCTACCCATCCATCTACTCATCCATCTACTCATCCATCTACCCATCTATCTACTCATCCATCTACTCCTCCATCTACCCATCCATTTACTCATCCATCTATCCATCTACTCATCCATCTACCCATCCATCTACTCATTAATCTACTCATTCATCTAACCATCCATCTACTCATCCATCTACCCATCCATCTACTCATTCATCTAACCATCCATCTACTCATCCATCTACCCATCTATCTACCCATCTACCCATTCATCTACTCATCTATCTACCTATCCATCTACCCATCCATCTACCCAACTCATCCATCTACTCATCCATCTACCCATCTACTCATCTATCTACCCATCTACTCATCCATCTACCTATCTATCCACCCATCTACCCATCTATCTACCCATCTACTCATCCATCTACCCATCTACCTATCTATCCACCCATCTACCCATCTAATTACCCATCTACTCATCCATCTATCCATCCATCTATCCATCCATCCATCTATCTATCCATCTATCTATCTACAGTGCCTTGCAAAAGTATTCATACCCCTTGAATTTTTCGACATTTTGTTATGTTACAACCAAAAACGTAAATGTATTTTATTGGGATTTTATGTGATAGACCAACACAAAGTGGAACATAATTGTTAAGTGGAAGGAAAATGATAAATGTTTTTCACACTTTTTTTACAAATATGTGAAAAGTGTAGGGGGGCATTTGTATTCAGCCCAATTTACTCTGATAATCCTAACTAAAATCTAGTGAAACCAATTGCCTTCAGAAGTCACCTAATTAGTAAATAAAGTCCACCTGTGTTTAATTTAATCTCAGTATAAATACAGCTGTTCTGTGAAGTCTTCAGAGATTTCTTAGAGAACCTTAGTGAACAAACAGCATCATGAAGGCAAAGGAACACACCAGACAGGTCAGGGATAATTATAAAAAAATATCCCAAGCTTTGAACATCTCACGGAGCTCTGTTCAATCCATCATCAAAATGGAAAGAGTATGGTACAACTGCAAACCTACCAAGACTTGGCCGCCCACCTAAACTGACCGGCCGGGCAAGGAGAACATTCATCAGAGAAGAGCCAAGAGGTCCATGGTAACTCTGGAGGAGCTGCAGAGATCCACAGCTCAGGTGGGAGAATCTGTCCACAGGACAACTATTAGTCGTGTTCTCCACAAATCTGCCCTTTATGGAAGAGTGACAAGAAGAAAGACATTGGTGAAAGAAAGTCATAAGAAGTCCTGTTTGCAGTTTGCGAGAAGCCATGTGGAGGACACAGCAAACATGTGGAAGAAGGTGATCTGGTCAGATGAGACAGAACTTGAGCTATTTTGCAAAGAAGAATGGGCAAAAATGTCCCTCTCTAGATGTGCAAAGCTGGTAGAGACATCCCCAAAAAGACTTGCAGCTGTAATTGCAGTGAAAGGCTGTTCTACAAAGTATTGACTCCGGGGGGCGCCATACAAATGCCCCCCATACTTTTCACATATTTATTTGTAAAAAAAAAAAATTAAAACCATTTACCATTTTCCTTCCACTTCACAATTATGGGTCACTTTGTGTTGGTCTATCACATAAAATCCCAATAAAATACATTTACGTTTTTGGTTGTTACAAAATGTGGGAAATTTCAAGGGGTATGAATACTTTTTCAAGGCGCTGTATCCATCTAAATTCTATTTATTGTAATAATCATTATTATATAATATTATATAAAAATAAATTATTATTAGAATAAATATGCAATGATAGTTATTAAAACTTCCATCTAATTTCTTTGTGCGCTGCAATTGTGTCAGGCCCATTTACTTCTTTGCGGTGCATCAACGCACATGCATTAACGTGCGTTGTGTTGCATGTTATTGTGCGTTGTATTAAGGTAACCCAGTGAAATGATTGGGCTGAAATTGCATCCTAATGAGCCGAAAAAAAAAACGAATATAATTTATTATTATTTTTACTTAATACTTATAATATATATGTACAGTATATAAACATGTACAATTGAATCTAATATATAGTTGAATCAAATCGAATATAATTTAATATTTTAAATAATATACTGTGTATATATATATATATATATTTTTTTAAATAATATTTATAATATATATGTGCAGTATATAAATATATAAAATCTAATATATAATCTAACACAATTTAAGATTTTATTTCATATTTTAAAGTGTGTAAGCACTTAAACTCCCGCGAAAAAAAAATGCTGACCCCACTCTACTCCCACATACACACACATGTATGTAAATGCACACGCTGGGGGGGCGCCTACATATAAAAATGCCGATACCCATGTTACATATCGTCACGCACGCCGGAGCGAAAGCAACAGTTCTAGGCCCATTATTTGTGGTTAATTCCAAACTGATGGCCCGTAGGTGCTTAAAAAGCATCGGCCAATCAAAGTAGGGTACTGACGTTGATTGTCGTCTCATAGGCGCACGCAATTTTAAGGTTTGACATATTGGGTATCTATTTACTCGGCGCAACCTCATCCTTTTATATTCTACCAAAAAAACCTCCAAAAAACGTGTAATATTATTATTATTGTGTTATTGTGAACGCTAGTGCGTTTTTTTACGGAAAATTTGCGGTTGATAAACCGTTGCGCTATTATTCTGTGACATAAAAATTGGAAGTACCACCATTTTATTCTCCAAGGTTTCAGCTTTTAGGTAATATGAACTGTTTTGGGGGTTTTAATTAATCTTCACGCCTAAAAATATAGTTGGCAAAAAATATGCAAAAAAACTAAAACAGGTCAAAAAAGGGTTAAATCCGGCGGCCTTCCATGGAGGTACAACACATGATAGGAAGCCCTCACATGCAGCAAGAACAAACAATTAACGATTAAACAGAGATTCAGATTTCCACCCTGCAGCTAAGTAATATGAAATTGCACTGCCCTGCTGGGAGGAGATCCGGACCCCTTCCTGCGTCTCGCAATCAACAACTCCAATCAATAACACTTCGCTGGGAACGCAGCGTGCGCTGGACCCGGCTGGTGACTCTGGCAGAAAAATTCATTGAATTATACTTCAAGGATAGAAATCCACTTTTGTGTGCAGCAAATACCTTTTTATAACCCCAGATATTGCCTTGTAAAAGTAGCAGTGACATCATCGCCTATGACATCACCTCACCTATGCTGAGAGCAGGGCTGTGGGAGAGGCCCAGCAGGCTCCACCCACTTTCTGAGTGGGTGGAGACAAGACCGGTCAACCTGCACAAGGAGAGGGGGCAGCAGTGAGCGGTCTTTATTACAGGAAGTCTCACACTGGATGACTGCACAGATCTGGAGGAAATACACAAAGCACCCCGAGATTCAGGAAAAAGACAGTGACTAATGGATCTACACAATGTTTGCTGATGCCGGAGTTTCGCCCCCTCACCCGTACATTCCGTCCTGTCAGTCCCAGAGCCACTCTGGTCCTCGTCTATGGAAGCGCTGAATCTTCTGACCTGGATTTGTAATGCCCTCACCTACTGAGAGCGGAATGGAGAGGAAAGTGGAGCAGCAACGTTGTGCAGATGAACTGACTTCGCTTAAAGTGACCACTCCAGTCTGACCTGGAGATCCTGCCAGTAAAAGCACTTCCCGTTGCAGGCTGACAACTCTAAACCACTGCTTCACAATTACCTTGCCCTGTAAGCTCCTGCACTTGGGTGCCTATCTTGTAGATAGGCAACCCAAGGGCCAACTGATGGAACATTCATGAATTGTGACAACGCTGCTGCCCTTTCATTTGGCCGTTGAGTTGCCTATGAGGTCTACCAAATAGGCAACCAATCATAGTAGCTTGCAGGGCAGGGTGACAACGCTGCTGCTAATTGTGAGGCAACGGTTTAGCGTTGTGAGCCTACCATGTGAGTTCCTTCAGTTGGCTGCTGGTTTGCCTATGAGGCAACCAACCAGATAGGCAACCAACTATAGGAGCTTGCAGGACAGGGAGACAACGCTGCTGCTAATTGTGAGGCAGAGGCTTAGCATTGTCAGCCTTCCACGTGAGTTCCTTCAGTTGGCTGTTGGGTTGCCTTTGAGGTCTACCAGATAGGCAACTGTGTGCAGGAACTTGCTGGACAAGGTGACAACACTGCTGCTAATTGTGAGGCACAGGCTTAGCGTTGTCACCCTTCATGCAAGCCCTTTCAGTTGGCCGTTGGGTTGCCTATGACGTCTACCAAATAGGCAACCAACTATGGGAGCTTGCAGGGCAGGGTGACAACGCTGCTGCTAACTGTGAGGTAGTGGCTTAGCGTTGTCAGCCTATCATGTGAGTTCCTTCAGTTGGCCGTTGGGTTGCCTATGAAGTCTACCAGATAGGCAACCAATCATAGTAGCTTGCAGGGCAGGGTGACAACGCTGCCGCTAAGTGTGAGGCAACTGTTTAGCGTTGTGAGCCTACCATGTGAGTTCCTTCAGTTGGCCGTTGGGTTGCCTATGAGGCAACCAACCAGATAGGCAACCAACTATAGGGGCTTGCAGGACAGGGAGACAACGCTGCTGCTAATTGTGAGGCAGAGGCTTAGCATTGTCAGCCTTCCACGTGAGTTCCTTCAGTTGGCTGTTGGGTTGCCTTTGAGGTCTATCAGATAGGCAACTGTGTGCAGGAGCTTATTGGACAAGGTGACAACACTGCTGCTAATTGTGAGGCACAGGCTTAGCGTTGTCACCCTTCATGCAAGCCCTTTCAGTTGGCCGTTGGGTTGCCTATGAGGTCTACCGGATAGGCAACCAACCATGGGAGCTTGCAGGGCAGGGTGACAACGCTGCTGCTAACTGTGAGGTAGTGGCTTAGCGTTGTCAGCCTATCATGTGAGTTCCTTCAGTTGGCCATTGGGTTGTCTTTGAGGTTTACCAGATAGGCAACCAACTATAGGAGCTTGCAGGGCAGGGTGACAACGTTGCTGCTAATTGTGAAGCAGTGACCTAAGGTTGTCAGTCTACCATGTGAGTTCCTTCAGTTGGCCGTTGGGTTGCCTATGAGGTCTACCAGATGGGCAACCAACTATAGGAGCTTGCAGGACAGGGAGACAACACTGCTGCTAATTGTGAGGCAGAGGCTTAGCGTTGTCACCCTTCATGCAAGTCCTTTCAGTTGGCCGTTGGGTTGCCTATGAGGTCTACCAAATAGGCAACCAACTATAGGAGCTTGCAGGGCAGGGTGACAACGCTGCTGCTAATTGCGAGGCAGCGGCTTAGCGTTGTCAGCCTACTGTTCTGCACTGTTGGGGGTTCTAAGTAATTTTCTAGCAAAAAATACGGATTTTAACTTGTTAGCAACAAATGTCTGAAATAGGCTTAGGCATGAAAGGGTTAAGGAGGGGGGAGGAGGAGGGGGGGGCGTAGATATAAATAGCACACACTTCGCTAACAATGAACGTAAATGCAATCAGGATGTAGCTGATAAATCCATTTTGCCCATCCGAAGCGAACCGTGACGCGTCCTAACTGGTCGTTAACGGCGTTCCAGGAAAAAAACAGCCGTAAATCCTTCGCTTTATCAAGATGACCTTGGCGTTATCCGGCGAGCGCGGTGACAGTCAGTGAAAGTGACTTCCAGCGATTCCGCTGCGTAAGCGTCTGATGGGGGAGACGAACGAGGGAACGAAGACGCACTAATCTGAATCCAATTTCTGATTAAAGATGCACTTCGCTCTGCGTCCCGCGTCAGGAGCGCGCGGCTCGGGGGTATCAGATGGAGACGGCGGCGCACACCCAACACGCTCGATGGATCTTTCCTAATACCCGTCTCATCAATACCGCGATTATTCACATTCACCCCATCCTTTTCAATGGCGCCCGTTCAGATCGATGCAACTTAAAGTCGCAGCGATTTTTATCTTTTTGCTTTCAAAGGTAGAGGAGAGATTTGGGGTCTTATAGACCTTCGATCGCTTTATAAAAGAGGACCCGTCATCCCTTATTTCTATAGATCTATGTAATAGGAATAAAAAAGGTAAAAAAAAAAAAATTAAAGGAAAAGTGTAAAAAAAATAAAATAAAATAAATAGGTAAAACATTCTTTTTAAAAGCTCTACACCCCTCCCCGCCCCCCATCCTTATTTCTATAACAAAGGATGTTTACATTTCTTGTAACAGGAAAAAATCAATCGAAAAAAGAAAAAAAATAATGAAAGGGACAGTGTAAAAAAATAAATAAATAAAATAAATTGATAAAAACATTTTTTTTAAAGCACTACCCCCCCCCCCCCCATACTTATTTCTGTAACAAACAATGTTTACATTATTTCTTGTAACAGGAATAAAAATGATCAAAAAAAAAAAAAAAAGAATGAGACAGTGTAAAAATATAAAATATAATAAATAGGTAAAAAAATAAAAAAATAAAGCACTACACAACCCCACCCCTCCCATCCTTATTTCTGTAACAAAGGATGTTTACACTTCTTGTAATAGGAATAAAATTGATCAAAAAATAAATAAATGAAAGGGACAGTGTAAAAAAAAATAAAAAATGTAAATAAATAAGAAATAAAAAAAAAAAGTAAGCCCCCCCCCCCTTATTTCTATAACAAAGGATGTTTACATTTCTTGTAACAGGAATAAAAAGGATCAAAAAAAGAAAAGAAAAAAAATGAAAGGGACAGTGTGAAAAAATAAAATAAATAAGAAATAAAAAAATTTAAAGCGCCACACCCCCTACTTATTTCTATAACAAGGGACGTTTACATTCCTGTAATAGGAAAAAAAATGATCCAAAAAAAAAGAAAGGGACAGTGTAAAAAAAAAAATAAAATAAAATAAATAAGAAATACAATTTTTTTAAGCGCCCCCATCCCTCTGTGCTCACATGCAGAAGTGAACACATACGTAAGCCGCCCTCACATATGTAAGCTGTGTTTGCACCACACATGTGAGGTATCGCCGCCAACGTTCGAGTGAGCGCAAAAATTCCAGCACTAGACTTCCTCTGTAACTCTAAACATGTAACCTGTAAAAACTTTTAAAGTGTCGCCCATGGAGATTTTTAAGTACTGTAGTTTGCCGCCATTCTAGGGGAAGACGCAATTTTAAAGCCTGAAAAGTTAGGTATCTATTTACTCGCTGTAACATCATCGTTCACATTTTATAAATATTCATATACATTTGGTTATTTATTGCATTTTTCCCCCCCAAAAGAGCTGTACAAATACAGTGTGACATATATATATATAAAATGTTTGGAGGTTATAAGTAATTTTCTAGCAAAAAATACAGATTTTTACTTGTAAACAAAAAATTCTAGAAAAGGCCGGGTCTTAAAGTGGACATGCTGCGAGTAGGTAGCAGGCACAATCACATACTTTTTTTATCAATGTCACCCATTCAGATCGGTGCGACTTAGAAAGCCACAGCGATTTTGAAAAGGTGCCTGGCCTACCTCGGGGTGACTTTTGATGCTACTTAGGTTCAGAGGGTGTAAAGTCGAATTCATGCCGCACTTTCCGCCCAGCCTATAACATAATGACGGCTGGGCGAGCCTCTCGTCAATCCAGGTGAGTCGCGGTCCAGGCCGCACGGCGCGATCTGCCACCGGCTGATGACTGATGAATATACCGGCCCGCTGCCGATACCATGTGACCGATATGACCAATCACAGCAGGTCACATGACAGTTGTACACAATGGATGGATTCCTCAATTGGCATCCAATGAGTACAATTGGTGTGTTAGCTGTGATTGGTCACAGTGACCACATGGTACAGACAGGGCCAATCGCAGCCCATCTGTACCATGTGATTAGCTCTGGCCGGTCAAAGCTAATCAAAACAAACTGAATGAATTCGTTTCATTCAGTAAAATGCTCGTTTATACCAATGTAATTCACTGCTATAAGCAATCAAAATGTGTAAAAAAAAAAAATTCAAAAAAATTCAAAAAAATTTATAAAAATCCTGTGCACTTCCCCAGAGTAGTACAATGTTACTACTACTAAAGTATTACAAAAATGAAAAAAATTGAAAAAAAAAATGAAAAAAATTGAAAAAAATTATATATATATCTATATCTATATAGATAGATATAGATCTATCTATATAGATATAGATAGATCTATATCTATCTATATAGATATAGATCTATCTATATATATTTTTTTATACTGTCACCAGTCAGTGTTCCTGGACACCGCCACACCAGTTATATGATGACGCTGTACTGCACTGGTGACAGTCTGTAAAAAAAAAATTGTGAAATTTTTTTTTTTTTTAATTCCTCATTTTCCAAAAAATTATAAGAAAAAATAACAACTTCAAAAAACTCACCATGCCTCTTACTAAATACCTTGGACTGTCTACTTTCCAAAAAGGGGTCATTTGGGGGGTATTTGTACTGTTCTGGCATTTTCGGCCCTCAAGAAATGAGATCGGCCCGTCGGTACATCAGGATTGATCGATTTTTCAGATATATATCCCATAGTTTGTGGACTCTATAACTTTCCTACAGACTAAATAATATACAGTGGAACCTTGGATTACGAGCATAATCTGTTCCAGGAGAATGCTTGTAATCCAAAGCACTCACATAGCAAAGGGAGTTCCCCCATAGAAGTCAATGGAAACTAAGATAATTCGTACCGCATTCACTTCTATTGCATGCAATACCGCATGTGGCCAGAGGTGGGGGGGGCGCTGGAGAGCCTCGGAAATACTCGGGGACAGCTTGGCTGAATTTAGAAACACTTGGGAAACCCCCCTCAGCGCCCCCCCCCCCCCCCACCTCTTGCCACATGCGGTATTGCATGCAATAGAAGTCAATGCGGAACGAATTATCTTCATTTCCATTGGCTTCTATTGCATGCAATACCGCATGTGGCCAGTGGTGGGGGAGGGGGGCGCTGGAGAGACTCGGAAATACTTGTGGACAGCTTGGCTGAACCCGGAAAGGCTCAGAATGGAGTATTTCCGAGTGACTCCGAGTATTTCCGAACGGCTCCGAACCGTTCCGAGTGTCACCGGCGCCCCCGCACCTCTTGTCAAATGCGGTACTGCGCACCCCATTCGCTTGAATTCTGCTCGTATTGCGAGACAACACTCGCAAACCGAGTCAGAATTTTTTTTTTTTAAAAGATGCTCGTCTTTCAAAGCGCTCGTTAACCAAGGTTCCACTGTGCACTGATTTGGGTTATTTTCACCCAAGAAATGGAGCAGAATACATTTTGGGCTGAATTAATGAAGAAAGATTATTTATTTGCAAAATTTTATAACCGAAACCAGGAATGCGAAGAGTGACGTTAATTCCTAATGGCACCCCTACGCGTTGGCAACCGCGCACATCATACAATGTGGTTCAGTGAGGCGCAATTTTACAAAGAGGTCGGGGACTTCTTTTACCCCCCCCCCACATTTCTTGCAGGTAGGAAAGCCCATTGAAATGAATGGGCGGCACGCGCCCCCGCACGTGCATAGAGGTGCACCAAGGCTCAAACTAATTCTGTTTGGGGGGAGGGGGTGATGGAGGACTGGCAGTAAAATGGACCTTATGATGCACCATTTTTAACCCCCCCTTCAAAAAAACAAAGACCTTTCTGGCTATAATTCATCTTGGCGGTTGGGGGTGCGAGTCGCGTCCTTGAAAACGTAAGCGCAGAGCTTCATTAAACGAGTCCCATTACTCATACAGGACATTGGCGGCAAACAGCCGATTCATGGACAATCGCCGTTTAATGGCCGCGCAAGTCGCGGAGAATTACTGTACACCGGCGGCGGTCAGCGGGTCAGGCCGCTGCCTTCTGTTTGTCTTCCCGACTCGCCGCGCCAAAGACCGTGAAATTTCGGCACTTGGGGACAAGGTCTCTGACCTGCAGCACAAAGTTGAGGAGGCTCTAAATCAATATTCGGCCTCGGCAACGGTCCCCAACTTCGAGCACCTTTCATCGCTTAGGCGAGAACTGCATCTCCTCTCTGTATGTTTCCTCACTCCCTGACAGCTTTGACCCTACACCTATAAACTCCATGTTGGACACGCTGGCACTGGGATGGCTCTCTGATGCGGAGAGACAACTCCTTGTCTCAGAGATCACACCAGCAGAAGTCACAATGGCCATCAGGTCTTTCCCGGCAGGAAAGACCCCGGGGCCGGATGGACTGCCCATAGAGTATTATAGAGCCCACACAGAACTGGTTGCCCCCAAACTAGCTCAGATGTTTCAAGCCTGTCTCCAACAGGGCTCCTCACCGTCCTCTATGAGGGATACCCATATCGTTCTCATTCCAAAGCCTAATAAGGACCCTAAGTTGTGCGCCACCTACAGGCCGATAGCGCTCCTAAATTGTGACCTAAAAATACTAACCAAGTTACTGGCCACTAGACTTAATAAGGTAATAAAATCTCTGATCGACTCTGATCAAACAGGCTTTATGCCAGGTAGGTCCATAGACATTAACATACGTAGACTGTTTTCTAATATTCATGCCCCCCATACTAATCAGGGCACTAGGACCATTGCCACCCT
This sequence comes from Aquarana catesbeiana, assembly GCF_042186555.1. Classification (NCBI taxonomy): domain Eukaryota; kingdom Metazoa; phylum Chordata; class Amphibia; order Anura; family Ranidae; genus Aquarana; species Aquarana catesbeiana. The sequence continues at coordinate 9,752,316 of NC_133331.1, forward strand.
TGAGAAGGCATTTGACACGGTGGAGTGGGTATATCTGTGGGAGGTGCTTAGAAGAATGGGTTTCCCATTGAAATTTCATGCACCAGACAGGGATGCCCTCTCTCCCCGGCCTTATTCGCCCTGGTCATGGAACCAATAGCTGAGGCCCTCAGGAGCTCGGCCGAGGTCCGTGGTCTCAGGGTGGGCTGGTTGGAGGAGAGAGTGGCTCTTTACGCGGATGATTTACTGCTATTTTTTAATGATGCTGGTAACTCTCTGTGGGGGGCACTTGGAATCATGGACGCCTTCTCCACCTTCACGGGGTTGAGGGTGAATTGGCACAAGTCTCAGCTCTTTCCGGTGGATGAGGGGGCCAGGTCCTCCTCACCCTCCTCCATCCCGCTTCAATGGGTTGATAAGTTTACCTACTTAGGTATCATCATCTCAAGAGAGGGCGGGGACTTTGTCCGGCTCAATCTTGACCCTGTCCTGGTAGTAATTAAATCCAAACTGAAGGCGTGGAGCAATCTTCCCTTTTCCCTCATTGGGGGCATCAACCTTCTTAAAATGAAAGTCCTCCCCAAATTTACGTACATTTTTAGGAATTCCCCGCCATGGCTGACCAGAACCTTCTTTAGTTCTCTTAAACAAATCTTCCTCTCCTTTATTTGGGGGCCAAAACCACCTAGATTCAAATACACCACTCTGACCAGGCCTGTGGACAGTGGGGGTTTGGCTCTTCCTGATTGCCACAAGTATTTCTTGGCCACTCAGCTTGTAACTGCCCATCGGTGGTTGCAGCCGGACCTGACCAATTGTGGGGTCTCTGGAGGCCTTGAAGGGGTTGCTATTCAGGGGGCCAAAAACACCTCAATGCCTCACCCCACCACTATGCGGGCGTGGAAGGTGGGTGAGGCGCTGAGGGCAACCCCAGCCGAACTCCTGGTCTCCTCACACCCCCCCTGTGGCTGAACCCTAACCTATCACAGTTTAATACCATCCCGGATCCACAGGCCTGGGCCAAATACAAAATTCTGACCCTTGAGCATGTCATCACCAAGCTCATTCCCTAAAATTCCCTAAGTACCAAATTTAATGTACCTGCACGGGCCCATTTCAGGTATCTTCAGGTCGCTCACGCCTAACAGGTGTCAGTTCTTAGGCCAACCAATTATATTGGAATATTTGGAACTTGAATCCACCCTTCGGGTAAAAAGACTTGGAGGAACCCACGTCTCAGATCTACGGGTCCCTGCTGGTTGCTGCCATCCCCGAGCTGTCCTCCCTCCGCAGGAAATGGGTGGGGGGACATACCGGAGCTGGACGAAGATGACTGGAGAGGGATTTGGGATTTTTCATTATCCCCTCTGGTCTCAGCCAGGGACAGGCTGGTCCAATACAAAATTGTACACAGAGCTCACTACTTCGCCCCACAGGCTGCACCAGATGTCGCCGGCGTATTCTCCGGCGTGTTGGCGCTGCTCCTTACCAGCCGGGGGGGGACTTCTTTCACATTTTCTGGGCTTGCCTAATAATTGTACATTATTGGAAAGAAGTACTCCAAGTGATCACTGGGGTCACTAAGACTGGTGCCCCTTATGACCCTAAACATTGTCTGCTGGGGCTGGTAGAACGAATGTCAATGCTCAGAGCTAGGAAAATACTCATATCCCTGCTATTGTACTATGCACGTAAGGCCATCACGATGAACTGGAAACAATCATCTCCACCCTCTGTCAGATTCTGGAAAAACCGAGTGAACGCCAGTTTACCCCTTTATAAAGCCACCTACCCAGGCAGGGGTCGCCCACAGAAGTTTGAAAAGCTATGGACCTGTTGGCTAGACGATAAAACTACGGCAAATGATGCAGTAACCAACTCCTAGATTAACATTATGGTTGTAGTATGTTAGTATATTAACAATTTTGTATGCTAATGAAAAAACTCAATAAAAAAAAGATTTTGCAAAAAAAAAAGACAAATTTCTGATAACAAATAGTGCAAATTTCTCCGTCCCCCCCCACCCCCGGAATGGGATCTTCTATCTCACATTAGAGGGTCATTGAGCCGCCTCGTGTTCCATCCCGTCCGTCCCCTCGGACCGCCTGTCAGTGGATGGGGGGGGAGGGTCAGCGCAGGCCCATCAGCGCATCTATTATGTATTAGCTGAGGGCCCCCATGTGGGCCGGCTGAGGAGCAGCCAACAGGCGAGCGCTGGCGGGATTCACAAGGAGAAGAGACGCTTTATGATCACATTAATGCCAGAATGATAGAGATCCCTCCGAATTCCAACACCGGGGAAATCACAACCGCCCCCCGGAGGATTTCTTCATAACTGCACATCGAATGAAACAATGTATCTGTCCGCGGGTACGGGGGATGGGGGCCACATTATACATGAACTCCTTGCAATCAATGTAATGCTCAACCAAAATACATACAAATATGTTGTACCTGAGCCAATCGGAGTCCTCCTTACATCAGGGTCCCCATTAGAGCCCCCCTTACATCAGTGTGCCCGTCAGAGCCCCCCCTTACATCAGTGTGCCCGTCAGAGTCCCCCCTTACATCAGTGTCCCCATAAGAGTCCCCCTTACATCAGTGTGCCCGTCAGAGTCCCCCCTTACATCAGTGTCCCCATCAGAGTCCCCCCTTACATCAGTGTCCCCATAAGAGTCCCCCTTACATCAGTGTGCCCGTCAGAGTCCCCCCTTACATCAGTGTGCCCGTCAGAGTCCCCCTTTACATCAGTGTGCCCGTCAGAGTCCCCCTTTACATCAGTGTGCCCGTCAGAGTCCCCCCTTACATCAAAGTCCCCCATCAGAGTCCCCCCTTACATCAGTGTCCCCATCAGAGTCCCCCTTACATCAGTGTGCCCGTCAGAGTCCCCCCTTACATCAGTGTCCCCGTCAGAGTCCCCCTTACATCAGTGTGCCCGTCAGAGTCCCCCTTACATCAGTGTGCCCGTCAGAGTCCCCCCTTACATCAGTGTCCCCATCAGAGTCCCCCTTACATCAGTGTCCCCATCAGAGTCCCCCCTTACATCAGTGTGCCCGTCAGAGTCCCCCTTACATCATTGTGCCCGTCAGAGTCCACCTTTACATCAGAGTCCCCATCAGAGTCCTCCCTTACATCAGTGTGCCCGTCAGAGTCCCTTCTTAGATCTAAGCCCCCCTTTGATGTTAGTTCGCACCAGAACCCACGTTCCATCAGAGTTCCCCCCTTACCTCAGTGTCCCTATCAGAGTCCTCCGGGCTTCAGACGGTCAAAACCCGGACCATCCGGTTGAATCCCGGACCGTCCAGGTGAATCCCGGAGCGTCCAGGTGAATCCCGGACGGGTGGCAACCCTAGTGCTGGGGCAAGCACATGACTGGCTGTCAAGACATCAGCAGATCTGGCAAACGACAGCGATACAATGACATCACAGCCATCACTGGAGACAGGAGGGTGGAGGTGGTCCCTCCCTCCTCCCCCCCATCCCTTGTGCACGGCCCTGCCATGTTTCCCGGACTCCCACTGACGGACCTGGGACTGGCATGGCAGGTCCCGTCAGGTAGAGATATGGGGATCAGCGAGCAACCTGTCACTGATCTTCCCTTCCTAGTAAGAATGCTGGAAACATCTGGGGGGCCTACATAGAAGAACATCATCTGCACTACACACGTTATACACTATATTACCAAAAGTATTGGGACGCCTGCCTTTACACGCACATGAACTTTAATGGCATCCCAGTCTTAGTCCGGAGGGTTCAATATTGAGTTGGCCCACCCTTTGCAGCTATAACAGCTTCAACTCTTCTGGGAAGGCCGTCCACAAGGTTTAGGAGGGTGTCTATGGGAATGTTTGACCATTCTTCCAGAAGAGCGTTTGTGAGGTCAGGCACTGATGTTGGACGAGAAGGCCTGGCTTGCAGTCTCTGTTCCAATTCATCCCAATGGTGTTCTATCGGGTTGAGGTCAGGACTCTGTGCATGCCAGCCACTTTCCTCCACCCCAAACTCGCTCATCCATGTCTTTATGGACCTTGCTTTGTGCACTGGTCCTAATCATTTGGTGGAGGGGGGGATTATGGTGTGGGGGGTTGTTTTTCAGGGGTTGGGCTTGAGAATGCGGCCTGGTTCCCACAAAGTTGGGAGCATGAAATTGTCCAAAATGTCTTGGTATGCTGACGCCTTTAGAGTTCTCTTCACTGGAACTAAGGGGCCAACCCCTGAAAAACAACCCCCCCACCATAATCTCCCCTCCACCGAACGATTCCCTTCCCAGAAGAGTTGAAGCTGTTATAGCTGCAAACGTTGGGCCAACTCAATATTGAACCCTACAGAACTAAGACTAGTCAGGCGTCACAATACTTTTGACAATATAATAATATATCCCATAGTTTGTAGACGCAATAACTTTCACGAAAACCAATCAATATACTCTTGTTGGGATTTTTAAATTTTTACAGAAGACATGTAGCAGAATACATTTTTGCCTAAATTTATGAAGACGTTACATATTTTGATTTTTATTAGACGTGCAACTTGTTTCCTTCCGAAATTCATTTTTTTTTTACAAATTTCCACAAATTCGTTAATTCTGAAAAATCCAAAATTAACGAAAAACCATTTAACAAATTTTAAATTTGAATATTCGAAAATTCGAAAATTCGTAATCTGAAAATTCGTAAATTCAAGAATTTGTAAATTTGTAAATCCGTAATTCGTAAGTTCATAGTTTGAAAATTCCGAAATTCGAAAAAATTTGCAAATTCCGAAATTCAAAAATCCAAAAATCTGAAATAATAGCTATTAAATTATAGGTATTGGAATTTCCTTTCAAATTTGGCTGTTAGTGAACGTAACAAATTAATAATAATAAATAACAATAATATTAAAAAAAAGTTTTTATCATTATTGTTTATTATTAATTTGATCCGTTCCATTTGCTTAGATGCGGCATTCGTTTTTCTCTTTTGTTTGTTTGTTTGTTTTTCGGGTCATTTGTTATGATCGCAATCTGAAAATTTGTAAATTCGGAAAATTTGTAAATTCAAAAATTCGTAAATTTAAAAATACGAAAAAAAGAAAGAACCAAAATCCCAAAGTTTTAAATGATAAATAAAAATAACTCACTATTAAATTATAGGTATTGGAATTTCCTTTCAAATTTGGCTGTTAGTGAACGTAACGAATACGAATTTATCCGAAGTTACGAATTATCCAAAATAACAAATGCCGCATCTAAACAAATGGAACAGATCGAATTATTAATAAATAATAATAATAAAAACTTTTTTATTATTATTATTATTTTTATCTATTATTTTTAATTCGTTACGTTCCATTCGGATGCCAAAGTGGCTAAACGTGTTGCAAACCCCCCCCCCCAAAAAAACGGCTCCGGCAGCGAAAGGGTTAAAGATATAATTCTAAAAATAACAGTTTTTTGTTCCTCGGATCTCTTTGCATTTCCTCTTTTTGTGTTTTATGAACTTCTGATGTATCATAATAAAAATCACATTTTGTTAAATCCCGATCTCATTATAACCCCCCCGTCCCCTCCTCCCCCGGGGAACGCTGTCACGTCGCACTCTGCGATTTCGTCGTTCTTCATTCGGCTGCCAGGGAAAAATCGATCGATCGAGTCGATTGTTCTTCTTATTTCTGCTTTTTTGAAAGGGGTCCAGGAGTGCTATGAAATTATCTGGTGAAAGCTTCAAAGAGACGATGCGGTTTGTGATCAATAATTCACAGCCTGCATCAGCTTACTCCGGTCTAAAATCTTCATGTTCCCCCTGCAAGATTTTAGGGGGCTCCAGGGGAGGGGGGGGGGGCGGGGTCTTTATCTGCACCTTTTGTGAGGGTGCAACAAACGTATAGTGAAGCTGAACTCCGGGCAGACATACCCAACACAAGTCGGTATTCATTAAATTTATTTTTAAAATGCAAGCAGTGCCAGTACCTGGAGGTGACCCCGGGACAGCAGAGCTCAGACTGGGAGAGGAAGAGACAGGACAAGGAGGCAATCAGTTCATGTGCCTTTTAAGAAGCACGCTGATAGGAGGAGAGAGCCAAGTGAGAGAGATGAGATTACTGCTGTGCTTCTTCTCCTTTCACAGTCCCAATCACAGGTTGGGGGCTGGTCCGCGACAACCTGGGCTCAGAGGAAGTGGGTTGAATTGGAGGGGGGGGGGCTGGCCATCCGACTGAGGATATTTCGCTGCAATATAAATATATTTTTTGTTAAATGCAAGCAGTGCAAGTACCTGGGTGTGACCTGGTATCGGCCTCTGTACAGCAGAGCTCAGACTGGGAGAGGGAGCAGCAGTACGAGGAGGCAATCAGTTCACGTGCTGATGAGAAGCACGCTGATAGGAGGAGAGACCCAAGCGTGAGAGAGATGAGATTACTGCTGTGCTTCTTCTTCTTTGATTGTCCAATCACAGGTTGGGGGCTGGTCCGGGACAACCTGGGCTCAGAGGAAGTGGGTTGAATGGGGCTGGTCATCAGACTGAGGACATTTTGCCACAGTATAAATTTTATTTTTTAAAGGCAAACAGTGCACGGACCTGGAGGTGGCCTGACAGCAGTCTCTTGCAGTCCCTACACAGCAGAGCTCAGACTGGGAGAGGGAGCAGCAGTACAAGGCGCCAATCAGTTCATGTGCTGACAAGAAGCACGCTGATAGGTGGAAAGAGCTAAGTGAGAGAGTGAGATGAGCTGATTGCTGTGCTTCTTCTCCTTTCACTTGTGCCAATCATATGCAGCCACTTGTGCCAATCATATGCAGCCACTTGTGCCACCGACCCCCCCCCCCCCCACTCGCGGGGCTCGCGGCTCTGTTAGCACCCCCAACCCCATACACCCACCCGCGCGCGGCTCTGACAGAGGGGACTTACCGCAGCAGCTCCTGTCCAATGCGCCGGAGCGGTCGGCGACCTCCGCTCCAGCGTGTCTCCTCCGCTCCCCTTCCTAAGCGCCAGGCATCCAATAGGGTGGCCTGGGGCTTTGGCCAATCAGGAAACGGGTCTGACGCCCTGCCTCCTGATTGGCGGGGAGGAAGGTTAGTGTGAAAATAGCGAAAATAAATTCTCTATCGTCACGCAATTGGGTGGGATCAGGGCGCACTCTCTGCGCCCCGAGCCCACCCTATTTTGAAGCCTATTAGAGCCTCTGGCTCTAATCAGGTGCTTCAAAAAGTACCACCCCCCTCCTGCCCCCGCCATAGGAATCCATCATTTCCTACTCTGTACTCTGTACTAAATACATCTAATAGAAAAGAAAATGGGGGAAAAAAGGAAAAGGCCCAGTTACCCATCGGGCATGTGCCGACATTATCGTGTGCCTCTCTAGTTAGGGAGGTGCTAAAGTAGGATTTTTCTAGCAGAGTAGGATAATTTAGTCAGGCCTGGCTGATGGCCAGGCCTGTTTGTTTTCAATCTGGGCTGGGAGTGGCTCAGGGTAACAGCTGGTGACTCACAGGCAGCATCGCTGGGACCTCCCTCTTCTTTCTAAAGTCTGCTAGAAAGATCTGGAAAGAGAGGTGGAGCTGTCTGGGGGAGCCCTGACCAATCCCCAATCTGGATTGGTAGGGGGCAGGCCTCCTCAAATACCCAGGGTCCGCCAAACCTGTGGGGGTGTTGTCAGGGGGAAGTGCTGAGTGAAAGAGTGTGGAGACCCATGGGGAGCTCCCTAGTCTGGGGGGGGTGACCCTGGATTGGGGTTCGGTGCATCCAGGAGGAGAGAAGAGATCCTGGGAGAGAGGCACATGAGAGAGCAAGTAGAAGACAGCTATGAGGACACTACTAAGAGACTCCAGGGAGAACAACTGGGCACAGCCTGGAGGGCTGGTGTCAGGACCTTGGCTTGAAACTGGGACCTCTTCTGTGTCTGGCATTGATTCTTCTCACTGAGGTATCTGGGATGCTGGACAGCTTCCTGCCTGATCTATTGGACAATCCTGCCTTGCGTCTTGATTGGTGTTGAACCTTGAACTCCTTGCTCCTCCCATGAACTTCCTATACAAGCCTTGCTTCTGCACTTCCTGTCACCAGATTATTGTGGTCTGATCCTGTTTACTGCTTGAGCTACTGCTATTGCTGTTTGGAAACAACTTTGGCTTGTGCCCTCAACTACGAAACTTTCGTCCTACATCGACCTTGGCTTGTGACCTCAATTACTAAACTCTCCTCCTGCATCAACCTTGGCTTGTGACCTCAACTACGAAACTCTCCTCCTGCATCGACCTTGGCTTGTGACCTCGATTACGAAACTCTCCCCCTGCATCGACCTTGGCTTGTGACCTCGATTACGAAACTCTCCTCCTGCGTCGACCTTGGCTTGTGACCTCGACTACGAAACTCTCCTTCTGCGTGGACCTTGGCTTGTGACCTCGACTACGAAACTCTCCTCCTGCATCGACTTTGGCTTGTGACCTCGATGACTAAACTCTCCTCCTGCATTGACCTTGGCTTGAGACCTCAACTATGAAACTCTCCTTCTGTGTCGACCTTGGCTTGTGACCTCGACTACGAAACTCTCCTCCTGCATTGACTTTGGCTTGTGACCTCGATGACTAAAATCTCCTCCTGCATCGACCTTGGCTTGAGACCTCAACTATGAAACTCTCCTTCTGTGTCGACCTTGGCTTGTGACCTCGACTACGAAACTCTCCTACTGCATCAACCTTGGCTTGTGACGTCGACTACGAAACTCTCCTCCTGCATCGACCTTGGCTTGTGACCTCAACTATGAAACTCTCCTCCTGCATCGACCTTGGCTTGTGACCTCAACTATGAAACTCTCGTCCTGCATCGACCTTGGCTTGTGACCTCGACTATGAAACTCTCCTTCTGTGTCGACCTTGGCTTGTGACCTCGACTACGAAACTCTCCTACTGCATCAACCTTGGCTTGTGACCTCGACTACGAAACTCTCCTCCTGCATCGACCTTGGCTTGTGACCTCAACTATGAAACTCTCCTCCTGCATCGACCTTGGTTTGTGACCTCAACTATGAAACTCTCCTCCTGCATCGACCTTGGCTTGTGACCTCGACTACGAAACTCTCCTCCTGCATCGACCTTGGCTTGTGACCTCGATTATGAAACTCTCCTCCTGCGTCGACTTTGGCTTGTGACCTCGACTACGAAACTCTCCTCCTGCACCAACCTTGGCTTTTGACCCCAACACTGATCATAGGTCTAGCTATTCAGGCTTTCCTATCTTTCGCAGACCTGAGAATTGAACTTGTCTGACGTTGTCGACCATTGGTCTCCACTCATTACAGGTATTCTCCTAACAGGCTGGTGAGGGAGGCACAGTCGGGAGGACTGGGGAGGCACGCCTGAGAGAACTGGGAGTTTGCAGTTGGAGAGATGGGTGCGGAACCAGCGGAGTGGACTGTGGGAAAGGCACAGGAGAGAGGTCATTGCAGTCCCGCTGGCTGGCAGGGCCTGAAGAGAGTTATCTGGGATCAGTAGCTGGGAAGAGGACAGTTAGCACCAAGAACTTTCTACACTATAGGGGCACAGGGTCCCTTCCTGCAAAAGGCAACTTTCACTGAGGCCTGGCTGAGTTAGTGTCATGTGGTGCTAGCTAGTCTGGAGGAGTAACGGTCTGCAGCAAGTGAGGGTTTAGGGTTTAGGGTTAGGGTTGGGTTTGGGGTTGGGGTTTAGGGTTAGCGTTGGGGCTGGGGTTGGGGGTTAGGGTTAGTGTTGGTGTTGGGGTTATGGTTAGGGTTTCCCCTTGAAGAACAAGGTTAGGACTCAGGGGTTGGAATAGGGACCTCCTCCAAAGGTCAGCAGGCGGGTCCCCAGAGGTCAATGGTCAAGAGGCGTGGCTGACCGACCACCACCAAAGTGTTCCACCTACCCCAACTAAGTCGGGGAATGGACAAGTCGGGGAATGGACAAGTCGGGGAATGGACAAGTCGGGGAATGGACAAGTCGGGGCATGGACAAGTCGGGGAATGGACAAGTCGGGGAAAGCTCTTAGGGTTAGGGAGGAATAAGGGAAAGAGGTCTTAAGCAAGAGCTGTGCTGGAGAGAAGACCGGAGTGCATATACAGGAGTGTATGTAGAAATCCCAAGCACGTTGCACTGAATCTTTCTGGGCATCCCATAATTTCCTATTCCCATCCAAGTTCAATCCCCTCAATAAAATACAAAAAAAAAAAAAAAAACCAAAGCTATGGACTGGTCTTTCTTCCTGAGAGATGGATGCCGGGCTGGGTAGGGTGACAGGTGAACCACACTATTCCGCCACCCCTATGGGGGACGTGGCTCCACATGTTAAAGATCAAACGCGTGGAATATCAAAGCCAGACTTAACATTCCCCTACAGAGACCTTCCTCCAGATCTCACAGTTTCCATAACCGTTTAAGACTCGTCTGAGAGATTCTCCCGGCGCAATGCTAATAACCTGGAAGATCAATAAAATACACAATCACAGCTTCACCCTCTGATACCCATCATCACAGATGTATAACACTACAGAGCCAGAAATAACTCAGCGTGATCCAATCTATACATCGCAAGGGGATGACTTCTATTTAAAGGGACCACCACCTTCAGATTTCCTTAAAGCCGTAGAAAACGGCACCAATTTTTTTTTTTTTAATACCCTGCAAGACATTGGCATAATGTGCTAGTATGCATCGTGTACTAGCACATTATGACATACTAACCTTAGAACGAAGCCCTCCTTTTTTAATTATATATATAATTTATATATATATATTTATATATATATATATATATATATATATATATATATATAAATATATATATAAATAAATATATATATATACACAGTATATACACTATATTGTCACAAGTATTGGGACGCCTGCCTTTACATGCACATGAACTTTAATGACATCCCAGTCTTAGTCCGTAGGGTTCAATATTGAGTTGGCTCCGCCCTTTACAGCTATAACAGCTTCAACTCTTCTGGGAAGGCCGTCCACAAGGTTTAGGAGGGTGTCTATGGGAATGTTTGACCATTCTTCCAGAAGAGCATTTGTGGGGTCAGGCACTGATGTTGGACGAGAAGGCCTGGCTGGCAATCTCCGCTCTAATTCATCCCGAAGGTGTTCTATCGGGTTGAGGTCAGGACTCTATGCAGGCCAGTCAAGTTCCTCCACCCCAAACTCGCTCATCCGTGTTTTTATGGACCTTGATTTGTGTACTGGTGTGCAGTCATGTTGGAACAGGAAGGGGACATCCCCAAACTGTTCCCACAAAGTTGGGAGCATGAAATTGTCCAAAATGTCTTGGTATGCTGACGCCTTAAGAGTTCCCTTCACTGGAACTAGGGGGCCAAGCCCAACCCCTGAAAAACAACCCCACACCATAATCCCCCCTCCACCCAATGATTTGGACCAGTGCACAAGTTTGGGGTGGAGGAACTTGACTGGCCTGCACAGAGTCCTGACCTAAACCAGATGCAGAGTCTCATAGGGAAACATGCACAGCTGAGGCTGTCAATCACCTGCCTTGTGCTGGGGGGGGGGGGGGGGAGCAGGGGCGTCTCCCAGAATTGTCTGGTGTTGGCATAGACTGTTAGAAGTGACTCATGCAGATAGCAGAGGAATGAGGAAGCAGACAGAAATCACTCTCGGTGCTTTAGATTGAGGCAACTACACACTATAGAAGAGTATGCTTTGTTCATTTTTTTGTTTCAGAGATTTACAATCACTTTAGCCACTTGCCGACCACAATATGTACGTATATTTTGCAGCTTTGAAGTGATTTACCGGGATTATGGCTGAAGATATTACCCTGGTGCCATTTTTTTTCAGCCAGCGGCTGGCTTTCTCATGAGCCCCTGGAACAGTTTCCTTGTAATAGCAATAAAGTGATCAGTAAAAAAAATTTAATGTAAAAATATAAAAAATAAAATGTAAAATAAATAATAAAAAAAATGTAAGCTTCCCCATCTCTCCATGCTCACTGACGCATACGTAAGTCGCACACGCATATGTAAACGGTATTTGGACCACACATGTGAGGCATCGCCAAAAACGTGAAAGCGAGAGCAATCATTCTAGTGCCAGACCTCCTCTGTAACTCCAAACTGGTAACCTGTAAAAGTGTTTAAAGCGTCGCTTATGGAGATTTTTAAGTACTGTAGTTTGTTGCCATTTCACAAGTGTGCGCAATTTTAAAGCGTAACATGTTAGGTATCTATTTACTCGGCGTACATCATCTTTCATGTTATACAAAACAATTGGGCTAACTGTAGTGTTTTTTTTTTTTAATTCATGAAAGTGTTTTTTCCCCAAAAAATTGCGTTTGAAAAATTGCTGCCCAAAATACCGTGTGACACAAAAAATTGCAACAACTGACATTTTATTCCCTAGGGTCTCTGCTAAATATATATATATAAATATACAGTGGGGACGGAAAGTATTCAGACCCCCCTTACATTTTTCATTCTTTGTTATATTGCAGCCATTTGCTAAAATCATTTAAGTTCATTTATTTTCCTCATTAATGTACACACAGCACCCCATATTGTACACACAGCACCCCATATTGTACACACAGCACCCCATATTGTACACACAGCACCCCATATTGTACACACAGCACCCCATATTGTACACACAGCACCCCATATTGTACACACAGCACTCCATATTGTACACACAGCTCCCCATATTGTACACACAACACCCCATATTGTACACACAGCCCCCCATATTGTACACACAGCACTCCATATTGTACACACAGCACCCCACATTGTACACACAGCACTCCATATTGTACACACAGTTCCCCATATTGTACACACAGCACCCCATATTATACACACAGCCCCCCATATTGTACACACAGCACCCAATATTGTACACACAGCACCCCATATTGTACACACAGCACCCCATATTGTACACACAGCCCCCCATATTGTACACACAGCACCCCATATTGTACACACAGCCCCCCACATTGTACACACAGCCCCCCATATTGTACACACAGCACCCCATATTGTACACACAGAACCTCATATTATACACACAGCACCCCATATTGTACACACAGCACCCCATATTGTACACACAGCTCCCCATATTGTACACACAGCACCTCATATTGTACACACAGAACCTCATATTATACACACAGCACCCCATATTGTACACACAGCCCCCCATATTGTACACACAGAACCTCATATTATACACACAGCACCCCATATTGTACACACAGCCCCCCATATTGTACACACAGCTCCCCATATTGTACACACAGCCCCCCATATTGTACACACAGCACCTCATATTGTACACACAGCCCCCCATATTGTACACACAGCCCCCCATATTGTACACACAGCACCCCATATTGTACACACAGAACCTCATATTGTACACACAGCCCCCCATATTGTACACACAGCACCCCATATTGTACACACAGAACCTCATATTATACACACAGCACCCCATATTGTACACACAGCACCCCATATTGTACACACAGCTCCCCATATTGTACACACAGCACCCCATATTGACAGAAAAACGCAGAATTGTTGACATTTTTGCAGATTTATTAAAAAAGAAAAACTGAAATATCACATGGTCCTAAGTATTCAGACCCTTTGCTGTGACACTCATATATATAACTCAGGTGTTGTCCATTTCTTCTGATCATCCTTGAGATGGTTCTACACCTTCATTTGAGTACAGCTGTGTTTGATTATACTGATTGGACTTGATTAGGAAAGCCACACACCTGTCTATATAAGACCTTACAGCTCACAGTGCATGTCAGAGCAAATGAGAATCATGAGGTCAAAGGAACTGCCTGAAGAGCTCAGAGATAGAATTGTGGCAAGGCACAGATCTGACAAGGTTACAAAAAAAATTCTGCTGCACTTAAGGTTCCTAAGAGCACAGTGGCCTCCATAATCCTTAAATGGAAGACGTTTGGGATGACCAGAACCCTTCCTAGAGCTGGCCGTCCGGCCAAACTAAGCTATCGGGGGAGAAGAGCCTTGGTGAGAGAGGTAAAGAAGAACCCAAAGATCACTGTGGCTGAGCTCCAGAGATGCAGTCGGGAGATGGAAGAAAGTTGTAGAAAGTCAACCATCACTGCAGCCCTCCACCAGTCGGGGCTTTATGGCAGAGTGGCCAACGGAAGCCTCTCCTCAGTGCAAGACACATGAAAGCCTGCATGGAGTTTGCTAAAAACACCTGAAGGACTCCAAGATGGTGAGAAATAAGATTCTCTGGTCTGATGAGACCAAGATAAAACTTTTTGGCCTTAATTCTAAGCAGTATGTGTGCAGAAAACCAGGCACTGCTCATCACCTGTCCAATACAGTCCCAACAGTGAAGCATGGTGGTGGCAGCATCATGATGTGGGGGTGTTTTTCAGCTGCAGGGACAGGACGACTGGTTGCAATCGAGGGAAAGATGAATGGGATATCCTGGACGAAAACCTTCTCCAGAGTGCTCAGGACCTCAGATTGGGCAGAAGGTTTACCTTCCAACAAGACAATGACCCTAAGCACACAGCTAGAATAACGAAGGAGTGGCTTCACAGCAACTCTGTGACTGTTCTTGAATGGCCCAGCCAGAGCCCTGACTTAAACCCAATTGAGCATCTCTGGAGAGACCTAAAAATGGCCGTCCACCAACGTTTACCACCCCCCCTGACAGAACTGGAGAGGATCTGCAAGGAGGAATGGCAGAGGATCCCCAAATCCAGGTGTGAAAAACTTGTTGCATCTTTCCCAAAAAGACTCATCAAAAGGGGCTTCTACTAAATACTGAGCAAAGGGTCTGAATACTTAGGACCATGTGATACTTCAGTTTTTCTTTTTTAATAAATCTACAAAAATGTCAACAATTCTGTGTTTTTCTGTCAATATGGGGTGCTGTGTGTATAATATGGGGTGCTGTGTGTATAATATGGGGTGCTGTGTGTACAATATGAGGTGCTGTGTGTACAATATGGGGTGCTGTGTGTACAATATGGGGTGCTGTGTGTACAATATGGGGTGCTGTGTGTACAATATGAGGTGCTGTGTGTACAATATGGGGTGCTGTGTGTACAATATGGGGTGCAGTGTGTACAATATGGGGTGCTGTGTGTACAATATGGGGTGCAGTGTGTACAATATGGGGGGCTGTGTGTACAATATGGGGTGCTGTGTGTACAATATGGGGTGCTGTGTGTACAATATGGGGTACTGTGTGTACAATATGGGGTACTGTGTGTACAATATGGGGTGCTGTGTGTACAATATGGGGTGCTGTGTGTACAATATGAGGTGCTGTGTGTACAATATGGGGTGCTGTGTGTACAATATGGGGTACTGTGTGTACAATATGGGGTGCTGTGTGTACAATATGGGGTGCTGTGTGTACAATATGAGGTGCTGTGTGTACAATATGGGGTGCTGTGTGTACAATATGGGGTGCTGTGTGTACAATATGGGGTACTGTGTGTACAATATGGGGTGCTGTGTGTACAATATGGGGGGCTGTGTGTACAATATGGGGGGCTGTGTGTACAATATGGGGGGCTGTGTGTACAATATGGGGGGCTGTGTGTACAATATGGGGTGCTGTGTGTACATTAATGAGGAAAAAAATGAACTTAAATGATTTTTGCAAATGGCTGCAATATAACAAAGAGTGAAAAATTTAATGGGGTCTGAATACTTTCCGTCCCCACTGTATATATATAATGTTTGGGGGTTCTAAGTAATTTTCTAGCAAAAAAAAAAAGGTTTTTACATATATGAGAGAAATGTCAGAATTGTGCTGGATGGCAAGTGGTTAGGTACCGTAGTTTGTCGCCATTCCACGAGCGTGCGCAATTTTAAAGCATGATATGTTAGGTATCTATTTTTTTTTCAGCGTAACATCCTTCACATTATACAAAAAAATTGGGGTAACTAATGTGTGTTACCGCTGCGCAAATACTGTGTAACTTTTAAAAAAATGCAATGATCGCCATTTTATTCCTTAGGGTCTCTGCTTGTATAATGTTTCCGCCCCAAACCTGGAAACAGGCAGCTCCTCGCCACAGTAAAAGTACTGTGGTGGGTCAGCAAGTAGTTAAATGGGAGGTCAACCAATTACAGCTCAGGGAACCCCTAGAAACCTTTGGAGGAGCCCTAGTGTTAAATGAAATCCTGGTTGGGAAGGGCTGGTTGAATGTATTGTTTCCTCCAATGGAACTACATGATTATAATGTCATTTCCTGTTTCTGTATTTCTTTATTTTCCAGTAAAACAAGAAAGCTTCGCCATGTGTCCAGCAACATCTTGACTGATAAAAGATATATCTGCAGCAGCTTTCTAAGGGCATCACATGGGGAGGTGAGGAGCACCCCGCTTGTCATATGACCGGCCTGAAGACACTAAAAAAAAGGTATAAAAAAAAACATAAATCCAAAATTTACATAGGGAGGAGGGGCCTTCAGGAAGAACGGGAGGGTGTAGTTGGGTTTTAAAGTTTCTTTAGCCGTTCTTAGTTTTTATTTTACTATAACAATAAAATCACCCCAATGATGGTTAGAAGGCCATTGGAGATCAAGCCATTCAGCTCCTACAATGTTCATTGCCAATCAATTCCGCTGCTGGAATTTGATGTTTAACCTTCAGCTCAGACAAGACCAAAGACCAAGACAAGACCAAAGTGCTGAAATAACGATACTGATTCATATGTGTGTTGGTAATGTTTCTTTTTTTTACGGGAAACATTACGTTTTGGAAGCAGTGGCCTACAGGAGAATACATGAGATCAATGAGAACATCAATCCCTATGGAAAGAAACCAGAGCACATTGTGTTTAGTATAGAACTCTTTCATTAAATGCGATGTTCAAAATTGTGTCCAATCAGAATTCACAATAATCACTTGAAGTTTAGAAAGGAAACATATCCACAGCCAGTGGGGCTCTTGTATTGTTAAACAGTCTTGTTGGGCACCATGTCCTACTCCAGTCTTCTCCAAACTGTGGGCCTGTGGGCCAGATTTGGCCCTTTACTTGCCTTTATCCGGCCGGGGACACTATTCCTCCATCTGATACCAATGATGGGATACTATTCCCCCATCTGATATCAATGATGGGATACTATTCCTCCATCTGATACCAATGATGGGGCACTATTCCTCCCACTGATACCAATGATGGGACACTATTCCTCCCACTGACACCAATGATGGGACACTATTCCTCCCACTGATACCAATGATGGGGCACTATTCCCCCCAATAACACCAATGATGGGGCACTATTCCTCCCACTGATACCAATGATGGGGCACTATTCCTCCTAAACACAGTGGTGGTGTGTAATTCACTCCCACTGGCCACAATCTGGCCTAGCTAAAGCAGGCCCTTGTTTGGAGACCCCTATCCTAACCCATAGAAGCCATGGTTTCCATCCACTGCACTGATAAAGGCCAAAAAGCCAGAACCAGCTGTGTGCAGTTTGTAATAAGTTGCTCTGTAGTATTTGGCTTGCACTGTACACCGGTGGATCTGGATGGGTATTTAGCTAATGGGACATAAGGAGTGCTTTGCATGGCTCCGCCCACTACTCAGAAATAAGGAATAATGTCCTTATTTTGGGATATGTGATATAAGGAGATATGTGAGTACCCTGTGTTCTGTCTTATGTATAGATCCTGTTTTAGGGATTCTCTGTTCCTTCGGTCCCCTCTCACCATACCGGTATATCTTACTGTGTGATGTATGAGAAGAGTGTTAGGTTCAAGGAATGGAGAGAATTGATCGGGACTGTCTGGGGAGGGCTGTGGCTCCCGGCCTTCCTCTGTAATCCATTCTCACTATGACCAGCATCTTCATTAATAGTTAAGCACCTTGGAGAGGGAAATAGGAATACGAGATAAACGGAGAGAAAAGGAGGGAGAAAAAAGAATGGGAGGGGGGGGGGAGAGAGAACAAGGAGAGAGAGGGGGAAGAGAGAGAGAGAGGGGGGAGGGGGGGAGGGAGAGAGGGGGAGGGGGGGGGAGAGAGAGGGGGGGGGAGGGAGAGAACAAGGGAGATAGAGAGAGAGGGGGGGGAGGGGAGAGGGGGAGGGAGAGAAAGAGAGGAGGGGGAGAGAGAGAGGGTAGAGGGGGGGAGGGAGAGAGGGGGGGGGAGGAGGGAGAGAGGGGGTGAGGGAGGGCGAAAGAGAGGGGGGGTGAGAGAGAGGGGGGGACAGAGAGAGTAGAGGGGGGATAGGGGGGGTGAGGGAGGGGGAGAGAGAGAGAGAGGGGGGAGAGAGAGAGTAGAGGGGGGAGGGAGATGGGGGGGGTGAGAGAGAGGGGGGAGGGAGAGAGAGAACGGGGGGGAGAGAGCAAGAACAAGGCGAGAAAGAGAGAAAGAAAGAGAGAGGGAGAACAAGGCGATAAAGAGAGAGAGAGGGGGAGAGAGAGAGAGAGAACAAGGAGATGGAATGAGAGAGGGGGGGGTGGACAGGGAGAGAGAGAGCAAGGAGATAAAGAGAGATAGATGGAGAGAACAGGGAGAGAGAAAGAGTGGGGGGGGGAGAAAGATAGAGAGTGGATAAAAGAGAGAGAGGAGATAAGAAAGAGAGGGAGAGAGAGCAAAAGAGCGAGTAAAAGTGAGGAAAAGAGAGGGAGGTAGAAATAAAAGAGAGAGAACAAGGAGAGAGAGGGAGGAAGTAAGAGAGTAGAGAAAAGAGGAGTGAGAGAGGGCAAGAAAACAGAAACAGCTAAAATACCTCTGCGTAGAAATTAACCAATCAGGTGCTTTCAAGCCAGCCATAGAGGCCCTAAAAGACAAGGCATGCAGAGCCTTCTATGCCATCAGGAGACAGCTGTACCACCTAAAACCACTGGTAAGAGTCTGGTTTAAAATCTTTGAAAGCATTATCACCCCAATCCTTCTTTATGGCTTTATGCTTTTGGGAACCTGTTACCTACTCAGACCAATCCAAATGGGACTCCAGCCCAACAGAAATATTCCATCTGGAGTTCTGCAAGCATCTCTTCCAAGTCCACCGAAGCACCTGCAACAGTGTTTGCCGGTCTGAGTTGGTCAGACTCTCCAACTCCCACCCTCTCCGATGCTCCCTCGCAACGTGCTGGGTACTATGGATTTCGGCACAGGGGAGCCGCATGGGCCCGGGTCACAATTGAGACCCCTGAGACCTCTATAGCTACGCCCCTGCTTCCAGAGACTCTCTAATCTCATCCCGGACTTCAATTGCATAGAAGAGAGGAGGAAACTTCAAATTCTACTGGGAGAAGAGGAGCCAATGGTGAAAATAGCTGCACAAAATGTGATAGTGCGTCAGGGAGGGACATGAACAATTTAGGACTTAAAGTAGAACTATGGGCAAAACTTTTATTTTTATTTTGGATAGAGTAAGGGACATTTATAACCCTGTCAGATTTGGTTTCACCATCTGTGTCCCATTGAGAATATTTACCTTCAATTCCTGTGCCATAGCCAAACAGGAAGTGAGAGGAAATCCCTGCAAATTAAGGGAATCCCTTGGGGATTACTTTTCTGGGGACAAGACAAATTTGGGGATTTTCTTTTACTTTCACTTTCAATGATAACAATAAACAGGACAAATAGAGAGGCTGAGTTTACCTAACGGGGACACTGAGAGCAATAAGAACCAACAGGGGCTCTAGTCCCTCTCCACTCCATCCAAATGTTAATAAAAAAATGTTTTGCCTCTAGTTATACTTTAAAAATCCTTTACATAGACTCACCCCCTATTAACTTTTAT